>NC_080556.1:10297500-10510000 GCF_028640845.1 Ahaetulla prasina | reverse complement strand
AGGGTTCTCTTCCCTTTAGCTGTCACCGGAAGCTCTTTGGGGCTGATAGAACTCCTGGTTGTGAGGTTTATTAATTTTATTTATTTATTTATTTGATTTGATTTCTATACCACCCTTCTCCCAAAGGACTCAGGGCGGTTTCCAGTCAGATAAAACACAATTATACATATAATATAAAAATTTAAAAAATATATTAAAAAAACTAATTCTGTTTGGTTTGGCCAAATTTGGCCGAATTTAAAGCTTAAAAACAAGAATAAAACTATGATAAACCCCTATTAAAATTACTAATTATTTCAAGGTTTAAACTCAGGGCAGCTTTAACAGATGAGCCCAAGAGCCGGCATTTTTGTGCCCCCACCATTGGCCCTGGGCATAGCTGGCACCCCACGGTTTCCTCAGGGGTCCCATAATAAGTGATGGAGCGAGGAAGCCGGGCCTGGGGCCTTTCCCACCACCCGCCCTGCACAATTCAGCCCTAGGAAGACCTCGACCTGAAATATCGTGTCTCCCATGCTACAGATGGGAAGAGCGAGGCTCGAGAACAGACTGCCTGGCTAATGAGCTCGTGATGGATCTAGATGAGGCACGCAGGCAAGAGCTGGAACCCCTCCCTCCCTCCCTGTTTCTGGGAGACAAAGCCTGGCACGGAAACGTTGCCAGGCGTGGGGTAGCGGGTGGCTGGTAGGAGGTGTGAAGCCGCCGAGGAGTGTGGGCCACGTTTTTTCAAATCTGGCAGAAGGAAACCGGGAGCTGAGTAACAAGGAACTGGGGAGGAGGAATTGAAAAGGAGCGGACGCAGCCAAAAAAACCCACCGGGGAGGGCAGAGAAGCGGGCAAGGCAGCGCAGAGGGGACCCTGGGCACAGGGTAGGAGAGCTGGTATGGCGTCCTATGGGAAAACTAAACCGCCAGGACCCCTGGCAAGGACGGATGGGAAAAGCACAGAGCCCCTGTTACTGGGGAGCGGGGGGGGGGCTTCTCCTCTTGCAGGGCACGGAGAAATTCAGGCCACCCTGTTTATTCACCCACGGGGGTGGGTGGGAGGGAGGCCACAGACAGCCCACCCCCCCCCCCCCATGTCGTCGAAGTGCGGCAGGCAGAAGGAATGGTATAGGAAGCCAGGGAGGGCACGTGGCAAGCAAGACGGGCAGAGGCTGGGCACGGTTTCTCGCAGGGCGCCTGACAGTCCCCCCCCACCCAAACCCCCCTCCCCTTACAGGACTCTCTCTTCTCTTCCTCCTCGCCGTCCCACGTACCCCCGTCAGCCATCCAGGAGGGGGCCCCCGGATGATGCAGCTATATTGAAGCCCTCTCGTACTTGGCACAACCTTCCGTGCCCTTCAAGAGCCGCCCCTGGGCTCTACCTGTCCAAGCACGCGCGGGAGGGGGGAAGGGAGAGGGAGGGAGGGAGGGAGGCGCCCCCTCCCAGACTCCGGGAAACTCCTCCTCCTCCTCCTCTCCCCCTCCTCTCCTCCCGCAACCCCGTGCCGGCCCTTTGCTGCCCAATACTCCGCCCGCAGCCTACCCCCCCCACAAGCTCTCCAAATGCCCGCTTGCCTAGCCGAGCGCCGTGCCAGCCCAGGAGAGGCGGGATGGGGGAAAGGGTGCTTGGGTGGGTGGGTGGGCTTCCGTCCCACGGAGGGGAGCCGAGATCCGGGCGATCCTCCGCCTGGCTGCCGGCCAGACTGGGGCGCGCACTTGCAGACAGACGCGGGTGGGGGGGGGGCAGCTTCAGCCGGAGCTGCCAGACCAGGAGACACCCCCACCCCGTTCCTAGAAAGAGACCCCCTCCTCCCCATCTCTTCCAGCGCAAATGGGGGGGGGGTTCCGGCAGGAGCCCCCTCCTCCGGCAGGATGCCAACCCTAGCCCTCGCCCTCCAAAGGATGCGGAGGGGTGAGGAGCGGAGATGGGCCGGAGAGAGGAGGGGGGAGATGCTGGAGGGTTGGGTGGGGGGTCTGCTCCCTCTCCTGCCCCGAGGGGGTCGGCCGGGGTCTCCGCGCGCCTCCCCGTGGCAAAGCGGCCCTGCGGCGGCCAAGCCTTCTCTCCGCTGCGGTGCCCGCCTGGCAGCCGGTAACCGCGGACGGGCTCGCCAGGTTCCGAAGCCCGGGAACCAGAAGCGGCGGGGGGGGGGGGAGAAGACCTACCGGAGCCGCCGCTTTCGTCTCTCCCCTCCGCGGGAGCCAAGCAGCCAAGCCGGGGCAGGAGCCGCTCTCTCGCCTTCGCGCAATGCCAGCTCCGGCTCCCTCCGCGCGTGCCCATTGGACGCCCCGCCGCAGGAGGAGGAGGAAAGGGGGGGAGGAGGGGCGCCAACGGAGGAGCGCGCACCGGTGATGCTCGTGCCCGCCTCTCGGGAAGGGATGGTGGAGGTGCGGGGGGGGGAGGTGTCGGCGGTGTTTGGTCCCTGCGGAACGCGCTGCTACCCGGTGCGCCCTTTGGAGAGCCTGGCAGCACCTGCGTTTAGGGATGGGGGAGGGGAGAGAAGAGAAGAGAGAACAGAAAGAATAGAATAGAATAGAATAGAATAGAATAGAATAGAATAGAATAGAAAATATGGAATGGAATGAATAGAATAGAATAGAATAGGAGAATAGAGAAAAGAAGAGAGAATAGAATAGAGGAGAGGAGAGGAGAGGGAATATAATGTAAGAATAGAATAGAAGAGGGAAGAGAATAAAAGAGAAGAGGGAATAGAACAGAATAAGAAAAGAGAATAAGAGAATAGAATAAGAAATCAGGATAGAATAGAATAGAATAGAATAGAATAGGAATAAGAATAGGAATGGGGAAGAGAATAGAAAGGGAAGAGAAGAAAAGAAGAGAATAGGGAAGAAGAGAAGAGAATAGGCAGGGTATAGAATAGAATAGGAGAGAATAAGAATAGAATAGAATAACAGAGTTGTAAGGGATCTTGGAGGTCTTCTAGTCCAACCCCTTGCTTAGGCAGGAAACTCTACACTACTTCAGACAAATGGGGGAGGGGGGGGAGGAACAGAGGCCCCGCCCTCGAGGCCTCCCTACCCAGCCTTGGTCCAGCCAATTTCCCTTTTCTGATTTTCTGCACAAAATAAGTGTGCGCTTCCGAACAATGAATTGCTAATAAAAAAAAAGAGAGGTTCTAGTCCTCATTGTTCCAAATCCAGCCGATTTAAGACGAAAAGCGAAATGCTATCCACCCCTCCGGATAGTCTCCCAGCCTCTGTGCTATTATTGGCTGGAGGATATCCCCAACCTAACCCAACCCAATTTTTCCGAGAAACTTGGCTTGAGCCGGCAGTAAAGGGGAATCCTTCAGCTCTCCACTCTTGTGCAGAGCCTCTCCTCCCCCCCAACGCCCCCAGGCTCTTCCTGAGGCCCTCATTTTTTCCCCTGCACTTAGGACCCAACCCAGGTTGAAGAGAGGCTGCAGCATCACCCGGGGCACCGTTCAGACTTGGGGACGACACCTTCCATCGTCCCTGGCCGGGAGAGGAAAAGCGTACAGCCCTCCTGGCTCTAGGCAACGGGGAGAAAAAGAGCTGAGGATGGACCGATGCCCACGCAGAGGACTTTGAACGGGGCCAGGTTGCCCATCGCTGGCAGGTGGAGGGAGGGATGGGGGGGGCAGAAGCCGGCAGGTGTGCAAATAGGAGGAAAGGCCAGCAGCAGCCCGAGGATGGGGCGCTGTCTTAATGGGCAAGGGGGTCCAGGTGGGCAACCCTTTTGGGCCAAAATACCAGCCGTGTCCCCTTCTTAACGGGAGTTGCAATTAAAAGACGCCTTTAACGCTTCTTGCCATTTTTTTAAAAATTTGCATTTATATCCCGCCCTTCTCTGAAGACTCAGGGCGGCTTACACTATGTCAAGCAATAGTCTTCATCCATTTGTACAAAGTCAACTTTTATTGCCCCCCCAACAATCTGGGTCCTCATTTTACCTACCTTATAAAGGATGGAAGGCTGAGTCAACCTTGGGCCTGGTGGGACTTGAACCTGCAGTAATTGCAAGCAGCTGCTAATAACAGACTGTCTTACCAGTCTGAGCCACCAGAGGCTCAGCCCTACTACACTTTTTCTCAAAGGGTCAAAGGTGTTTAGCGGCGGGTGATTGATTACTGGGCGATTTCAGGCGAGACCAGTTCGAGACCCTGCGACGCAATCCAAATGGACTTTCTTTCCGAAGAGCCAACCGAGCGTGGCTACGCGCGAACACACACACCTGTCCGAGCGGGCCCCCCTCCCTCCCAGCTCAACCTTCCTTCCCCTGCGTCGCCCCACAACCTTGAGCCGCTGGCACAGAGAAGCCAGGTGCCAACCGGTCTTGCTTTTAAATACGAATGAGAGAACTTGACTCCCATCGTCCTGAACGACCCTGCGGGGAAGAGAGAGCTGCAACCTGAGAGATGGAGGCGGCGGCGAAGATGGGGGGAGCATGGCGGTCACTCTGACCTCCAAGCCTGATCCTGGGCGAAGATTTTGGAATATATATATATATATATATTTTAAAAAAGCACAGAGCCGATTGTCCGAAGAGCCGAGTGGAAAAAAAAACAACATTTTATGCAAGGCAATACGATACAAAGAAAACCGACGACGTGTACATACTTTTAATAAGGCTCTGAAGGACTAGTCCCAAAACGTTTGCAGCGCAGGCAGACTGGGCGATGGAAGAGGGGGCGGGGGAGACGGGGAGGGCTTGGGGAAGCCCCCTCTCCCAAACCGGGCCAGACCCAAGCAGTCTCCGACCCTCATCCAGGGCAACGGAATTGGCTCTCCCAGGGTTTAGTAAGAATTTTTCCATCCAGGAGGCTGGCGTGAGGGAGGGAGGGAGGGAAAGGAAATAACCCCCCTGGAAGGCAAACACAGCCCTGGAGTGACAGCCGAGACCCGGGAGCCTCTGTTCCGCCACCCTAAAAAAATTATCTCACCCTGCCCCCTCCCTCTTTTTTTTCAGGAATTGCTGAAGGCCTTGTTCACCTGCTGGGCCAGCTTGGGAGAGGCTCGAAAGGGTTAATGGGCGAGCCCAGCCCCCTCACGTGCAGCCCCCCCCCAAAGACCCCCCCCCCAGGAGACACACACACACACACACACACACACACCTGGGGCCTCCATTGCTTTTGGGTTTAAAAGGAGCGGCTTGCAAACGGGAGCCCACCAGCCCTTCCCTCGGTCAGACGACACAGCTGTCCTGCAGAGATTTGGGGGATGGGGGATGGGGGGGGGCTCCCTCTGTTGCAGAAACAGCGTCCCCCCCCCCGCAAGGGAGAAGCGGTGCTCAGGAAAAGGGGTCCTGAAAAGACCGTCGGGACTGCTGTCTCTGCTCCTGCCGGCTGCAAGTTTTCTCGAGTTCTTGGTCAACGCGGTTTCCCGCCCCACCTTCCCGGGCGTTCGGCTCGGCTTCTTCCTCCGCTTGTAAAAGTGAACCATCCGTTTCAAGAAGGATCTCGAAGTAGGGAGTCCTCGTTCTCTTTGTCTCCCCAGATGTGCACTGGGGCGGCCGGGCTGAAGTGGCGGGGGGGGGGGGGAGGTCCCTCCAAGAGGCTGCCGGTCGTTCAGTTCCACTTTTCTCAGAGGGACCCACCCCCCCCGACACACAAATCCTTTCTCCAATCCGGGCGATTTCAGGAGTGGTCGGCTGACCGGAGAGTGAACGTTAGTGTCCAAGGAGACCCGTCCCTGGAAACACACAAGGGAAGGGAGAGGGGGGGGGAGTTTCAGCAAAGGAGGAGGTGGGTCTGAGGGAGAGGGAGATCGGGCAGGGAAGGCGAGGCCGAACCTACCTTTAAAACCTTCCTCCGGAATGCAGACTGGGAAAGGAAGAGAAACACAGTCAGACAAGCCTCCAGGGCCCACCACGCTCTACCTTGCTGAGAGGAGAATTCAGGGCCTGTTCACCAGGGGTGAATTCTACTTACCTTCCTTACCGAAGAACAAGACCTTCTGCCCATGCACAAAACCTTCTGCGCATGCGCAGAAGGTTAAAAAACCCCACACATTACTTCCTGGTTTTAACCAGGCATGACATCTGGGCGGGTGGGCGGAGCTTTGCTCCGCCATCGCTACCGGATCACACGATCCGGTCCGATCCGATCCGATCCAGGAGCATTTCACGTCCGCTCTGCCCCCACCCCACAGTGCTTGGGGGGGGGAGGGAAACCAGGGATGGCGGAGGAGGGAGGTTACCTTGCATAACGTCATCTATCGCCGCGTAATCCACAATTGGTTCGTCGGCCTGTTTTTGGGGGGGAAGAGGGGAAAACCAGGAGTTTTAAGATGGTGCAGCAGCTGTGAACAAAGGTTTTTCGAGGGTGGGGGCCGGCGCTGCTAGGAGAAGCTGCATTGGGGACTGTGCCTCTCTCACCTTCAACAGAACCACGGACTCGGGAGTGACCCCCAGGCTGCCCAGCGTGGCCACGTCGTCGGACAGCACCGTCCCGTCGATCGAGAGGTTCTGGTCGAAGGGAGCCACGGAGAAAGCGTGCATGATCTGCGCCAAAGACCGCAGAGTGTCAACCCTTGAAGTGGGGCCATCTTGGAGCCTCTTCAGAGTTGCCACACAACGGAGGGAAGGGAAGGGGTGGGGGAAATAGCTAGTGGGGTTTTGTTAGTCAAAGCAATACAGTTTTCCTGTGGGAACCAAGGACATTTTCACAAGTGGCTGGGCAGAGGAGGAGCAAAGTAACCAGGCAACCGGCCAGCACCTGGATTGGACAGCGTGACCAGGGAGTTTGGGAGGGGGGGAGGAGGGAAACTTTTACTTTTTAATTAGGTGAAAGCCGTGGGAACTTTCAGAGTCGGTTTTTTCACCAGTTGTGCCAATAGGATGTATCCAATAACTTGAGGAATTTCCCTGCCTCGGAGTTCTGCCTTCTATGGGGGCATGACTTGGAACGCCGACACACGGCTGCTAACTGAACAGGTGAGCATCCTTGCAGGGAGGATCTGCCTACCTGGGGACCCCTCCCCTCCCCCCAACCACACCTTTCTCCTGCAGAACTCCGACCCCCCCCTCCCTTGGCATTCTCAGCTTCCTGAACAACCGGAAGGCCACGGAGAACGGCCTCAACACGAGCAGCTGCAATGCTCCTTCTGTTCTGAGAAACGGGGGGGGGGGGCCCTCTGCGCATGGGCAGGAGGAAGGCTGCTGGAGGGGAGCAACAGTGCGGCCTCACCTGGATCTTCAGGTCCTTCAGTGTCTGGTTGGCGGAGACGAGGAGGGCCTTCTCCCCCCGTATCCTCCTGTGCCGGGTGCTGCGCCGGATGCCTTGCTTCTGGCAGACCACCGAGTTGGGATGGGAGACTTTCTGCCGCTTGGTGTTGCTGTTCGCCTGGGAGCGAGAAGGGATTTTTTTTTGTTTTTGTTTACATTTATACCCCGCCCTTCTCCAAAGACTCAGGGCGGCTTACAGTGTATAAGGCAATAGTCTCATTCTATTTGTATATTTTTACAAAGTCAACTTATTGCCCCCCCAACAATCTGGGTCCTCATTTTACCTACCTTATAAAGGATGGAAGGCTGAGTCAACCTTGGGCCGGGCTTGAACCTGCAGTAATTGCAGGCTTTGTGTTCTTAATAACAGGCCTTACCAGCCTGAGCTATCCGGCCCACTGACTGATTCTAGACTGAGTCCCACCCACCTCGTCCCCAACCTGCCGAGCCCTTTTCTTTGATTAAGGCCACTTCGGGGATCCCGAGACCCCAAAGCAACCTTCCCTTTGGCGAATCCAAAGCCTCACTGAACAGGTCAGTACAGGTAGTCCTCAACTTATGGCCCCCCCCAAAAAATGGAGCCCAGGTTTTATGTCGCTAAGGGTGACGTTTGTCGCGTGAGTTTTACGACCCATTTTTCTTGCCACGTTTGCTAAGCGAATCGCTCCGGTTGTTAAATTAGCGACACGGTCGCTAAGCAAATCTGGTTTCCCCGTTGCCTTGGCTCGTGAGGAAGTCGCAAAAGAGGACCACCTGACTCTGGGACTCCGCAACCATCACAAACGCGAGCCAGTTGTCAAAAGCAGCCAAAAATCACGTGACCACCGAGATGCTGAACGGTCCCATGTGTGAAAAACGGTCGTAAGTCACTTTTTTCCAAGTGCTGCTGTAACTTTGAAAGCGAATTGTTGTAAGTCAAGGACTACCTGTAGATGCCTCCAGGGAACCCTCAAGCTGACCCCTCAGAATGGGAGCTGCTGCCCAGGGCAATCGGGGTTCTCATCTGGCCGATCCTGGTTTAACACAAACTGTTCTGCCTCGGCCGCCTCCCTCTCTGCAGCCGGGCCCCTCTCATGTCCTGTTATCTCAGCCAGAGACGGATAATGAAGACGAACGGCTTGGCATGCCTCCAGTCCTGGCACCATGCCCGGACAGACCGAGCAAATAAACCCCTCCCCCACAGCATGTGAACATGAGGAACAGGAAGCCAGTCACGAGCTGGAATTGCAGGCAGCTGGAGGGTGGAGGGATCCACGCATCCGGAGAATGGAGAGGTGACGTCAGCAAAAGGAAGGGGAGGGACAGGCCTGGATAAGTGCTGAGTCAGGAGCCACACCCCGTGGCCTATATAAAGGATCTGCTTTCTGGCATTCTTTGAGTCAGGCAAAGTCTAATTTGGATTGCTGAAGTCACATCTTGGACTCCTGCCTGCCCTGAGAACTCTGACAGAACTTTGACAAAGCTACAGAGGCTTTGTGGCCACGCTTGATACAGACTTCCCCGACCCGGCCGTCAGAGGAGGAGTGGGACACGACACAAACACTAAACTGCCTCTTAAAAAAAACGCCATGCCGCCTCCTTCGCCACGTTGCTCAGTCTTCCCACTCGCCCAGACTGATCCGAAGCCCAGGGGGAGACCCCTGGATGAGAATTCGGAGCCACTGAACAGCTCCTCCCATTCCCCAAGACCAGAATTTACCTGGTTGAAATCTGGATCGTGTTCCCCTTCTGCCCTAGTCTCCTCTCGCTCTTCTTCGGCCTCTGAACTGCTCATGTTCAGCTCTGGAGCAGCCTCCTTCATGACCTGCGGGTGGGGGGAGAAGGGACGGAGATGAGAGACAGGAAGTGCTCTTAGCCTCCTCTAATAATATACAGGGATAATGTGCATCATTCTGTATTTATCTATATTTATTCTTGTTATATTATGCAGTGTGTATTGGAGGCGGCGACCCTTTGAGAGCTGTGTGCAACAAAATTTCACTTTAATGTATGCTGATTATTGTACATTTAAAGTGACAATAAAATTATCTTATCCTATCCTATTCCGTATTTTCTATTCTATTTCTATTCCTTCATTATTCTATTCTATTCTATTCTATTCTCTACTATTCTATTCTCTACTATTCTATTCTATTGTACTATTCCTTCATTATTCTATTCTATTCTATTCTATTCTATTCTATTCTATTCTTCTATTCCTTCATTATTCTCTTCTATTCTCTTCTTATTCTATTCTACTATTCCTTCATTATACTATCCCTTCTCTATTCTATTCTATTCTATTCTATTCTATTCTATTCTATTCTATTCTATTCTATTCTATTCTATTCTATTCTATTCTATTCTATTCTATTGTACTATTCCTTTATTATTCTATTCTATTCTGTTCTGTTCTATTCTTCTATTCCTTCATTATTCTCTTCTCTTCTTATTCTATTCTACTATTCCTTCATTATTCTCTTCTCTTCTCTTCTTATTCTATTCTACTATTCCTTCATTATACTATCCCTTCTCTATTCTATTCTATTCTATTCTATTCTATTCTATTCTATTCTATTCTATTCTATTCTATTCTATTCTATTCTAGTCTAGTCTAGTCTAGTCTTGTCTAGTTTATTCATTCCATATATTCTATTCTATTCTATTCCTCTTCCTCTTCCTTCATTCCTCTGTTCTATTCTCTACTATTCTCTTCTCTGGAATTGAATGTTCACCCTGAGCGGGACAGAGATACTCAAAGCCTGATGTCCAGGCGCAAAAAAATGAGGATACACCCAACAGCGCTGCCTATGGAGATTCTCAGTCATCCAAGGTCATGGTTGTCGCTTCTCATCCAAGAAGCTTCTTTCGCTCTGACTGGATGTTGGTGGGGGGGTGGGGAGAGGAGGAGAGAGAATGGAAGGATGCGCCATCCCGTCAGAGCCGAAGAAGCTTCTTGGATGAGAAACGAAAGGTCTTCAAAGAAAAACCGGGATTTGCAAACCAACAGAGGTCAAAGTTTTCTAGAAACTGCACTGTGGAAAACAGCCAGAAGCCCCCCGCCCTAAACTGAAGCCCTTGCCTTAAATCAGCCTTGCCTGAGCTCAGCCCTGGCTGGCTTTGAATTTGGTGTGTGTGTGTGTGTGTGTGTGTGTGTGTGTGTGTGTGTGTGGGCGGTGATGCAGTCACCGTGGACAAAACCAAGGCCTGGGGCTGCCGTTGGGAGGGGCATCTAACAAATGGAGGGTGTTTCCCCCCTCCCCTCTTGCTTTTAAAAGAAATGCTGAAGGGCCGGGACGGATTGCGACCTCAAAGAAGCAACTCAGCCTTTAATGAATCCCCATTTACACCCCCCCACACCAGAAGGAACGGCTTAAAAAACCCCTAATGGAGGGTCTGTTTCAGGCCCTCCATTCATCGGGCCGCCTAATGGAGCAGAAGCACCAACCGGGGCTGAGACTCCAGCCTGGAATAGAGGGGTGGGTGGGTGGGTGTGTTTCTGAACTCCCGAGAGCAGAGTATCCGGGCCCCGTTGCTAGCTCTAGCCCACCACCCCTGATTTTTCTGGCCGGAGAGGAGGAGTGGGAGGTGACCGACCTTTTTATCATCCACCACTTTCCGTACGTAGATGGTGGCCTGGGTGTATTCGCGCAGGTCCCTCTGCTGCTGGTACAACAGCCCTTCTCGGCAGTCCAGGCACAGCTCTGGGAGAAAAAGAGAGCAAGGACGGGAGGCAGTGGTGGGACGCCGCCAGTTTAACAACCGGTTCGGTGATCGCGCGCGCGAGGGCACAGTTTTTACAAATATTAACCACCTGCGTTACCGCTTGGGGATGAACACAGCCGAGGCGCGGCAATCCGCTCTGCTGCGCCAATCAGCTGAGAGGATAAAGGTAAGCAAAGCTCCGACTTCATCATTGGAACGAACCGGTTCACCCGAACCGGTCGGATCCCATCCCTGAGGAAAAAGGGTCCGTCTTTATAAAGACCCCCGTGTGCTCTGCAGGATCTCCAGCCAGCGGAACTGAATGTCGCTGTGGGGCAGAGCTAGTCACAAGGCCCCCTCCCCCCCACACTCGGAATTAAAACGCAACATGCCAGTTTCAGAGAGGGGAGCCAAGGGCTGTGATGGATTGTAGAAGAATTAAGGGTGACAGGCAGAGGCCCTCGGCAAATCGAGGGAAAAGGAAGGAGGCACGGCTCGCAACCAACACTTCTTCCCCCTGCAAAAGTGCGCCTGCTCTGACGGTCCTGGCAGAGGGGCTGCCATAGCCGGCCAAGCCGCTTCGGCAGTAGGATAGCTGAGTTACAGCCTGTTCTGGCTTAGGCTTCCCCAAACCACGAAGCAGACTCCTTGTCCTGACAAAAAAACGTTTTTTTATTAAGTGACTGTGAATCCCTCTCCTTCACATCCAGCGAAGTCTTTCAAGGGAGAATTGACCTTATCTGGCTTGGGGAGCTGACAGGCCGATATCTTCAAAACTTGGCAAGGGAGTCTCTGCGAGTCACGAACCAATTAAGTGAACTAATTGTCTCCTGCAAACTACACTCCCTTGTCGCTCCTCTTTTATTCTCTCTGGGAGGGGCCATTCGTCGTCCACCTGTGGCCTTACTCCCAAGTCGACCCTTGTTCTTCAGCTGTTCGTCTGGCAACTCTGTGCATGCGCAGACTGGGAACAGGCTCCAGCTGTTCTTCTGCCTCACTGATGTCTGACTCTGAAGGCAGCTGATAGCTGCCATACGGCCCAGGCCCCCTCTCTGCCTCTGACACAGAGCCCTCGTCTGAGCCTTCCCCAGACTCCAGGACTGGCCCATGTTCCTCCCCAACCTCCTCACTGTCCGAATCTGCTGCCAGCTCTGCTGGCCGACCACAACACAGCCTGCCGAGAAGGGCCCGGAGCTCAAGGGAGCAGCGCACGCGATGCCAACGTGTCACTTCCTCTTTGCCACTCTGCTCGCTTTACTCACCAGGTTCGGTCATGTACAGCAGGCGCTCGGCGCTTTCCTGGGGGGTCTCCCTCCTGATCACTCGGATGGCGTGATCCACCACGAAAAGCTTTCGGATCTTTTCCCATTCGTCAGGCCATATCAGAGCTATACTGTGCCAAGAAGCAGAACCTGCTGTTTTCTCTCAAAGGCCAGCTCCAGACACACCCAGGGACGGCCACGGCAGTCGCCAGGGAAGGGTCGGGGGGGAGGGGAGAGGCCAATGCCTTGCTCAAAGGCTATTTGGGCTCTCTTTCTCTCTCTCTGTGTGTGCGCGTGTGTGAGATACGCTGCTGGAGTCACAGAGACACCCCACCCCCACCCCGGTGCCTTGAGCCGCTCGGCTCTTTTCCCCAGCTTCCGGGGGGTGGGGTGGGGGGAATGCACTGGAAGGAAGACACTCACAGTTTAGAGTCATCCTTGGTCATGGACGCAACGGTGAACATCAGCCCTCCGTGGGGGCAGAGCAGTTCCCGGTTTCCGACGGAAGAGACAGGGCTGCATCGGGTGGGCCTCCTGGCGGAAGGCGAGAAAAGGAAAGGGGGGGGGCCCGCATTGTAGACTCCCTTTGGCTGGCAGAAATGGGTTCGTGTGTGCGTGCAAGTCCAATGGAACGGAGGGGTGGGGGGGGGGAAGAGGGAGAGAGGAGTGGGCACACGAGAGAAGAAGCCGTTCCCATGAGGGCTGCCCTACATGGAAGGGAGGAGGGGGAGAGGAGGGCGAAGAGAGCGGGAAACGGAGGGAGAGGAGAGGGAGGAGGAGAACTGTTGGGTCTTCGGTGCTTTCTGAGCTTGGCTACTTTCTTCAGGACATTTCATAACCCAAGTAGGGAACATCATCACGGCTAGAAAGGAGTGGGGTTTGCGAAGGGAGGAGGAGGAGGAGGAAGGCGGCTCACCTCACAAACTTCCGCCATTCTTCCACAAAGAACCTGGAGACCACGTAGAGCTCCCCCACCTCCTGGGGAAAAGAGATTTCATCATTCAGTACCCCCCACCCACCCAAGGATCCCAAAGGGAGGTCCCAGCACTCAACAAGGCTGCAGGAGAGCTTAAGCCTTTTGGGGGAGGGTGTTCTGTCCTCTGCCTCCGTCCGAGCGATGGCTTAATTAGCCAACACTATCAGCTCTGGCAGCAAAATAGTGAGCATCTGCCAAGTGTCTCTGTTATCTCCCTCGACGCCGATGAGTCACCGAGGAACACACTTCAGCTCTTAGTTACTCAGTTGATTTGTAGGCACAGCAGCTCTTACTGCCTTTATATCCTGTGGGGTGTGGCTCCATGACTCAGCACTTCCTAGGCCTGCCCCACCCCTGCTTCTGTTGTTCCTGCCTCTCCTGCCTACGAAACCTAGGGTCCAGCCAGGCCTGATTACCATCAGCTGGGTCTGGAGGCACGCGGGGGGGGGGGAGTCAGGGGACGGAGGCCTCGTTATCTCCTCCACCTGGCCTGCCTCTGGCTCCTGGAGCTGAGCCAGGGAAGCCGGTGCTCCCGAGGTAAGTCTTGATGGCCCTTCCCCCTCACTTTCCAAGTCACTTTTTGGCAGGAGGCCCAGCTCGGGGGGCGCAGACACAACAGAGGGGAAGGGGGGGTGCAAAGCCAGAAGGACTCCAGGGAGATTCTGCCCCGGTCTCCTGCTCCCAAATGACCACAGAGATCTTTAGGCTGCACAGTATGAGTGTGTATGTGTGTGTGTGTACACACAATTCAGCAAATTCTATTTAAGAGCTGAATCTTTTACTGTGGCTGCTGATTTAGAGAGCCGGCGGAAGGACCTCAACGGTCACACCGGTCCCTCAGTTAATTAGGGAGGCCCCCTCCCCAGAGATACACCTTGGCCAGAGCCTTGAGTCGCTCCCTCCCCCTCTCCCCAATATCCTCCCTGGTCTCCCCCCACCCACCTCAGGCCAGCTGCTGAGGCAGGGCCGGTTCTTGTCCTGGAAGAGGTGGGGCAGGCTGCCCTTCTGCTCGCTGGCCATCATCTTGTGCAGGGCTTCGTTCTCCTCCCCTTCCCGCTCCAGGATCTGCAGAAAGACAAGGATCGGGTCACAGGCCTCCTTCCTGGAGGGGTGAGGGTCTGCTTTTAGGATGTGGGGAGGGGCCTGACCCTTCCAGGAGAGTCTTACTTCACCGGGCAAAGCAACAACAGCGGAAGGCGCTGAAGTTGCAATCTTGCTGATTCTGAAGGCTGGAAGGAAAGTTGGCACCAGGCCCCACTAGGTCTCAAGCCCCCCCCCCCCCCCAAAAAAAAGGCCTTCCTGGAGTGAGGCTTTCGCCCCGACTCCAGAGCCGGTCTCCCTTGAGTGCAATGCAGAGGCCTCCTGGAGCCGCTCGACTTTGTTTTGGGGAGGGGGGACACCTCCTTTTCCCTCCCTCCCTCCGAAGCACCCACCCCACCCTGCACCTTGCACTGGGAGCAGGAGTCTCTGCTGCTGGGGAACTCCGGGGCGTTGCGGAAGTAGCGCTGAAGCTTCTCCCAGGCATCCCTGCAGACCACGCGCCTCTCGTTCTCCAAGATGCAAAGGTTGCCTGTGGACGGAAGCGGCCGAGACGCTGTCCGGATGGCCGAGGGGCAGATCCTGACCCCAGCAACTCCGGTCGCCCTTTGGCTTCTCTGCCAACAGCGCAAATTCCACCCCACCCCCGAGTAGGAGACCTGCCCTGCCAGGGAAGTGCACCCATACAGATCTCTCCCACAATAGCAACAGCCCTTATATACCGCTTCACAGGGCTTTTACAGCCCCCTGTAAGTGGCTAAATGAATCAGCCCTATTGCCCCCAACAATCTGGGTCCTCATTTTACCGACCTCGGAAGGATGGAAGGCTGACTCAACCTGCAGCTGGTCAGGATCGAACTGTTGGCATTGGGCAGTTAGCCTGCAATACTGCATTCTAACCACTGGGAGGGAGGGAGGGAGGGAGGGAAGACAGCAATAGCACTTAAATTTATATACTGCTGTTGTACACTACTACAGCCCTCTCTAAGCGATTTACAGAGTCAGCCTCTGGCCCCCAACAATCTAGGTCCTCATTTTACCCACCTTGGAAAGATGGAAGGATCAGTCAACCTTGAGGTTCGAACTGCCAAACTTCTGGCAGCTGGCAGTCAGCAGAAGTAGCCTGCAGCACTGCGCTCTAACCACTGCACCACCGCCAGCTCAAGACCTTTTCCTTCCGGGATCCCCCCTCCATTTGGAGGACATTGGAACTGACCACCAAATGGGTTGCTGGAAGGAGTGTATTTAGCCATGGGGAGTGGGGGAATGCCGTCATACAAATGCCCGAATTGATGGCTTTCGCCATGGAGGGGTGGACGGAAACTCCCATCTGGATGTTGGACCACTGTCCTGTCCCCTCCCTCCTGCGGCAGCTGGCTCCTCCAAAGAGCTCCTCCTTCCCACTCCCAAAGTTTGGGGGGGGGGGCGGAGAGGGCTGCTTCCCACCCCTGGCTGGCTCCTCCCCTCCCCCCCCCAAAATTGGAAGCCCCTCTCCTGGCTGCCCTCTCTGAGCAGAGCTGTGCACACAAAAAGGCCTTTGCTCGCTGCTCCTGCAGCAAAAGGGAAGATTCGTTGCCATTTCTTCCCGAGCTGTCGCTAAGGTTACGGGCCAATTACGAAGGAGGCAGCCGGCAATTAAGTCGATGGGGGAACTTGCTTTGTTTCTGTCGCTATGCAGCGGCACAAAAGGAGGGATTAGATCCCGAGAAACACCTACCTGAGCTCCCTGAGGGGACGCTGGCAACAGGCGGCCAGAGGTGCGAACACGCGTGTGTGCGTACACATGAGTACTGGCACGACACACGCCTCGCGATGCCCCGAATGGCCTCCTGGGCACATCAGAACGAGCTCAACGCCAGGCCAAGGGAAATCCAAAGGTGGGGTTTTTTTGGTTTTTTTTTCAGGAAGCAACTGGACTTTCTTCTTTTTTTCTTTTGAATTATGTTTCGCTTCTCATCCAAGAAGCTTCTTCAGCTCTGACAGGAAGATGGCGGATTGATACTCCTCGCAGACATAAACCTTGCATATAAATCCTTCCGTTCCCCATCGTCCAGCTGTCAGAGCTGAAGAAGCTTCTTGTTGTGGTCCGACAGCAGCCCGCGGAGCTGGCAGCGGAGTCAGACAGCGATGAGGCTGAGGAAGAACAGGGGCCAGTCCTGGAGGCTGGGGAAGGCCCGGATGAGGGCTCTGCGTCGGAGGCAGAGGTGGGGCCAGGGCCATCGGGGAGTGAGGTGCGGACTCTGGAGCCTCCAGAGGCTGACAGTA
This sequence comes from Ahaetulla prasina, assembly GCF_028640845.1. Classification (NCBI taxonomy): domain Eukaryota; kingdom Metazoa; phylum Chordata; class Lepidosauria; order Squamata; family Colubridae; genus Ahaetulla; species Ahaetulla prasina. The sequence goes on along the minus strand of NC_080556.1, from coordinate 10,493,587 downwards.
GTAAGGCAGAGGAACAGGAGGAGCCTGTTCCTAATGGACACGAGAAGAGCTGCCAGAAGGCAAGAGCAGCTCAAGTAGAGAGGACGACTTGGGAGTAAGGCCAAGAGATGATTGGCCCCTCCCATGAGGCTTAAAAGACCAGCAACGGCATTTGGGCTCTTTGCCGGAAAACAAGGTTGATAGAATTGCTCCTTGTCTTGCTGCATTTATTTCTTGTCGGCGTCTTCTGCTTTTGAACTTTTGCCAAGAAAAGCCTTTGGCAGTTGGCCTAATTAGACCAAAGTTGGTGATAAGACTGAAGACTTAAGTTAGGAAGAATTTTGTTTTGATTTAGTTTGGACGACGCTGAGAATCAGTTAATTCTCAGCTCTTCTAATAAAGTCTAGTTTGTTTTTTGAACTGAGCCTGAGTCACCACACTTCTTGGATGAGAAGAGAAATGTCTTCAGAAGAAAAAAAAAAAAGCAAGAAAAGTCCAGTTGCCTCCTGAAAAAGCACCTTTGGGACAACCAATGACCGCCACAGAATTTCAAGCCAAGGGAAGATCTGTCTAGAAGGGCAATCGGGAGGTGTGGGGGGGCCCTCACCTTTTCTTCCAATTTTTTTTTTAAAAAAATTACCGTATTTTTCAGAGTATAAGACTCACTTTTTTCCCCTCTTAAAAAGAGGCTGAAAATTTGGGTGCGTCTTATACTCTGAATGTCACTCTGCCCACCGCCCGCCGCCCCCCAACCTTCGGCCTCCGCACGTCTTCTTCCTGGCTGCAGAGATTGCTGCCAACAATGGCTTGTGTTTTTGGGCTCCGCGCGTCTCGTTTTCAGCCTCCAAACACTCTGTTGGAAAGCCCTTCAAGGCTGCGGGGATCGCCAAAGAACATCGCCGCCCAAAAATGTGACCTGTTTGGAAACTGAAAATGCGACGCGCGGTGCCCAAAATGGCTCCCCGGAACACCTGCTGCCTTCTCTCGACCCTTCCACGCTTCGCCTGCTTTAAGGAACTCCCTCCGATGATCAGCTGTATTTTTGAAGCTGTTTTTCAGCCCCAACGCGAGCAAAACAATCTTCCGTGCTTTGCCTGGTTTTCTAATTGCTGCTCCCTCTGACAATCAGCTGTGCTTTAGAAGCTGCTTTTCAGCCCCAACCAGCCCCAACCTCAAAACCAGCGAGCGAACTAATGTGCTGAAACTGACCAGGCTAAGGACTAGCCAGATGAATACCTGGCAGGCAAAATCCCCCCCCCATTTTCCTCCCCAAAAACTAAGGTGCGTCTTATACTCTGAAAAATATGGTAGCCTCTAAAAGAACAGAGCCTGCCCCTGCTCTTCTCCCTCCGGTGATGCACTAACCCTGCTTGTACTCAGAGGTCGCCCAAGGCCTCTTTCTTGGCAACTGCAGAGCCCTCATCAGAGCCTTCCCCAGAGTCCAGGACTAGCCCATGTTCCTCCCCAACCTCCTCACTGTCTGAATCTGCTCTGCTGGCCGCTAGCGGACCACAACAAGAAGCTTCTTCAGACCACAACAGCCACACAGCTGCAAATGTGTTTCCAGTCAAGGTGAGCGAGCGCCCTTGGGACGTCTGTGTCAGCCTGACCAGGAGAATCAAGGGCTCTCTCGACGCTTCCTGGATTTGAAAGATGCCAAATGGCTGGATTCCCGCCACGCGCCTAGCCAGGCTTGGAAGGAAAACTGGAAACAAGCAATTCCTTGGAAAGCTAGTTGCAGAAACTGGCCCCTCCTGAGGGAGGGAATTGCCTTACGCTGCTAGAACCGAATGAGGGTCGCTCCTTGCCCTCCCCTCCCCCACTGCTCACCGTGAGGGCACACAATGTCCTCGTTGAACTTCAGCTCCTCTTCTTCTCGTTTCTCTGAACTGGGTTCCTCTGTGGAGGAGAACAAGTGGGGGGAGGGGGGAAATGACCAAGTCAGAGACCCTCTTGCAACCTGGCTCAGGGGACAAGACGGGGCTCGGTGGCCCTCCCTCCACAAGACAGTGGCAGGCTGGCTCTCTGGAGCATTTGCCCTGGAGCTTTCCTTCCTTCCTTTTCTCCCTTTTTCATTTCCTGCCTTTGCCTTCTTCTCCCTTCCCTTCTTTCTTGTCCTCCCGCTTCCTTCATTCCTCGCCTTTCCTTCCTTCCTTCCTTCCCTTTTTGCAGAAAAAATAATTGCTACCAACCTGCCTTCCATTGAGGACCTGTATACTGCACGAATCAAGAAGAGGGCCGTGAAAATATTTACAGACCCCTCGCATCCTGGACATAAACTGTTTCAACTCCTACCCTCAAAACGACGCTATAGAGCACTGCACAACAGAACAACTAGACACAAGGACAGTTTTTCCCCGAAGGCCATCACTCTGCTAAACAAATAATTCCCTCAACACTGTCCTTCTTCCTTCCTTCTTTCTTATCCTCCCCTTTCCTTCCGTCCTTCCCTTTCTTATCCTCCCCTCTCCTTCCATTCTTTATCCTCCCCTTTCCTTCCTCCCCTTCCCTTTTGTCCTCCCTTCCCTTCTTTCTTGTCCTTCCCTTCCTTCCCTTTTTTCTTATCCTTCCTTCCCTTTCTTGTCCTTCCCTTTTCTATCCTCTTTCTTGTCCTTCCTTCCTTCCCTTTTTTATCCTCCCCTCCCCTTCCTTGCTCCCATTCTTTGTCCTCCCCCTTCCTTCCTTTCCTTCCTTCCTCCCCTTCCCTTTTATCCTCCCTTTTCCTTCCTTCCTTCCTTCCTTCCCTCCCTTCTTTCTTGTCCTCTCCTTTCTTTCCTGGCTCCCTCTCTTCCTCTGAAAGCAGAGGAAAACAGTCAGTCTGCAGGACCGTAGTCTTTAACAAGGGAAGCTGAGTTCGCTTCAGGTTTGTCCCTAGCTCAAACCGGGAGGATCAGGATTAAGGCTGAATCCCTGAGCCATTGTGAAAACCTTTGAGGCTGAAAAGAGGGGCTGGCCCAGGAAAAACCAACTCTCCGGGCGGTATGGAGAGCCCAGGCCTGTCTTGACTAAGGGGGGTGGGGCAGAGTGGGGTGGGGAGGGAGCTACCTCTCTCCTTGGCATCGCCATTCATCTTGCCGTTGCTCTGCTCAGTATCCTCGTCTGAGTCGTCCAGCTGCTCCAAGGCCAGCTGGCGCCAGCTCCGCAGGGAGGACTTCCCAACCCAAAACCCGTCGGTCCTGAGGGGCAAGAGGGGCAACTCACAGCCCAGAAGAGGTAGGGAGGGAGCAGCGGAGGAAGCGGAATTAGGAATCCCGTCTCTTGCCTGTCCCCCTCCTGAATACCCCCTCTCCCCGGCGGGAGCCGCTCACCCCTTGACTGCTGCTTTCAGGAGGTTGCAGACGGCTTTGTAGTCCTCGCTTAGCTGGCTCTTCAGCCGCAGCACCCGGCACCTCTCCACCACGCAGTCCTTGCAGAGCGCTTTCACTGAGGAAGAGGAAGGAGGCCAGGAGGCTGAAAGGCAGCGGCAGGGCCCCCTCCTCGGCCGTTTGGCATGGGGGGGGGGAATCCTCTGCCATCCCACTGCTCACCCCATGGAGGGGACCCAGCAGGGAACTCCCACCCAGGGAGGGAGGAAGGCGAAAGGCAATCTCCCTAAGCTTTTGTGGGCGGGCCCCGCTTTTACCAGTGGGGATTCCTCGGGTCGCACCTCGCCGCTCCAGAGGCAGCTCTGAAAACGTGCTGGGGAAGGTGCGAGTGGGGAGGGAGGGGAGAGTGGGAGGAAACTGACAACTGTGGCAACACACCAGTGAGGTGCAACAGTGTGAGAGATCACACTTCCTGCAGAGCTGGAAGGCTCCCTCCCTTCTCTGCAAGAGCATAAGCAGCTCCATCTGCCTGGTGGTTCCTCTGCCTTTCCTTCTTTGCTCCTTCCTCCCCCTACCCCCCCGCAAAGCAGAGGGGATCTCACCAAGGAGGAAGAGGAGGAGGAAGCGGCCAGGGCCAAAGCCGGCCTTGTCAAAAAGCCCCCCCCCAGCCCACCTGTCAGCCTGGGTCCTCCCCCGTATCTCTTATAGAAGTAGTCGGCCACGTCCTCGGAGACCCGCTTGACGGTGGAGATCTTATCCGGGTGCAGCTTGCCGTGGGAGCACAAACAGGCCGTGTTATCGATGGCCTTGGCGGGCGTCGACTCGTCCAGCCACTGCTGCAGCCATTCCAGGGAGACAAAGTCGTAGGGGCAGCCTGAGGGTGGGGGGTGGGGTGGGGCGCAGAGGGCCAGAGCATCAGCACTCCCAGCTCCTCTGCCTCTCCTCCTCCAACACCCCGGCATTAAGGTCGTGCGTCTTCCCCCTCCCCTTCAAAAACGATCGATCAACCCCGCCCCACCCCCTTCCCTGCTATGCAACAGCCGGTCAGCCTTCTGTCATGTTCCTGCCCTCTGCCCCGTGGGAGGTGGGGCAGCAAGTCAGACGGAGGGCTCCGGCCCTCTTTCCCCACCAGCCAAAGCCCATGGCAACAGGGGAGCCTCTGCCCAGCGCCCCCTCTTGAGCCAATCTCCCTTGCCTTGCTGGCTGAGCTTGGATGATGCCCGCCAAAGCAAAGGGACAAGCTAAACCATTCCTGCCGAATAAATATGGACATTCCCCCACCCATCCCTCCTGGGGAGCAGGCCATGCTGGGTTGGCTCTCTTGGGTGGGTGGGTGGGTTTGTACCTAGAGTCGTATATAAGGAAGCTTTCAAACCCGGGGGTGGGGACACGCCAGAGCTGCCCCCTCCCCTCCTGCCTGGCCCAGAGCCGCCCTACAGAAAGAGACATGTAATTGGAAGGTCTTACAGACCAGCTTTGGCAGGCAACTTCTGGTAGAGCTCCTTCACCTCTTCGTGCTTGACCTTGCCCCGCGCCACGCTCTGCTTCCGCATCTCGGCCATTTCGTGGCACCACTCCTCAAACCTGCTGTTGTCCTCTTCCACCAGCTCCTGCAGGAAAGCTAAGACGAGGAGGGAGAAGCCGAGGAGAGGGATAGCCAAGCCCAAAGACGAGGAGTGCCCCGTTCTCTTCCCTGCCCCTGGGGAGCCTCCACACACAACCCCACCCAGCTGCTCAGAGAGAGCCCCCTAAGCTTCCCACAAGCTCTTCCTTCCACTCAGGGAGAGGCTGGCAGAAGGCGGCTTCTTCCCCCCCCCCCCAAACCACCCCCCAGCACATCCCGATTCTGAATTTTGAACCGGGCAGCCGAAGTGCTGCTTCTAACCCTTGTGCGCTCCTGGGACAGGAGCGTGTTTGGATGTCCTTACGCACCGACGCGCACGCGGGGTTGAAAGGTGAGGGGTGGGAGGAAAGGCGGAGAAGCGGGACACGCGGAAGCCTCACCTGGGAGTTCAACAGCCAGGGACTTCTCCCGCGACTGCAACCTATACACCAACATGTAGGCGTTTCGGGAGCGGTAAATCCCTTTCCCGCATTTGGGCATTCGAGAGTGAGATTTAGAGGGTTCTGGAGGGGGGCGGGGACGGAAGGGGGACGGATAGAAAGCAAAGGAAGCAAGTGCTGAGGAGCTTTGCTCTCCTGCCCCGCTTCTCTCCACTCCCCCACCCGCCGAGACACCCTCGGGCAGGCCAAGTTGTAGCGAGCCCAGGGGAAGGGGGCCTGGCGCCGAATCCGCGGGCCACCGGAGTTCGGTTCAAAAAGAAGGCGGCGGTGATTCATTTACCCAGGTCCTCTTCCGCTCCCAGCTGCAGCTTCTTGCCTTCCATCTTCTCGATCTCTTCGTCATTAAATCGGTACCACTCCCCGGTTTGGGGGTCCTTCACGTGGGCGATGTAATGGCCCGAGTAGGCGCTCACGCCCCGATGGATGAGGATCGCGCTGAGCTCGTAGACGAAGACGCTGGCTGAAACGACGGCAGGCAGGCAGCGCTCAAGGCTTGGGGAACGGCCAGGCTTCCCTGCCGCCGCCGCCCATCCTTGTTTTTCCACAGCCAGGGCAGCTGCGGCAAGCACCCCCCTTCCTCCCCTAACATTCTAGGCTGCCAGGTGCGCACAGAAGGTGGGAGAAGGGCCCTGACCCACAATTCAGGGGACCCCAAACAGAAGGAAACACGCCCACCCCAGGCTCTGCCTACCTTTGTCTTCCATGAAGGGTCCCAGGTCCAGCAGCTCGGAGAACTCGATGTAAGCGTTCAACTTCTTCTTATGCCCCGTTTGCCTAAAGAGGATTGCTCTCATTCACCCCTTTCCACCCGGCAGTGCCAACACCGGAGCAGAGCACAGTGACCCTTTCCACGGGGGGTGGGGGGGCTGAACTGGGAACTGAGGGAGGGGGGGTTCCCTGGTGTCAGTGCCCCTCAGGCACAGAAGCCGTCTGGGTGACTTTGGGCCTTTCGTATCAAGGCGGACTCGAACATTCACCTATATTCGCTCGCAGCTTGACAAAGAATACTGTGTGTGTGTGTGTGTGTATTGGAATGCAAGGATAGGGGAGAATGGCCTTCCAAGCATCGTGGGTTCTTGTGCTTCCCCGCCACCCAAGGAAACCAACAGCAGATGTCCAAGCGTGGCGGGCTGGTTCCCAAAACAAAATGAACAGAAGTGTTCTGTCCCCCCTTGCCTCAGTCCGAGCAATGACTTAATTAGCTGGCACTATCAGCTCTGTCAGCAAATTAGCGAGCATCTGCCAAGTGTCTCTGTTATCTCTCTTGACGAGTCAACCAGAAACAAACAGTACTTCAGCTCTAGTTAAGCAGTTGATTTGCTTGCCACGAAGAGGTATAGCAGCCCTTGCTGCTTTTGGGGTGTGGTTCCATGACTCAGCACTTCCTAGGCCTGCCCCACCCCTGCTTCTGTTGCTCCCTCCTCTCCTGCCTACGAAACCTAGGGTCCAGCCAGGCTTGATTGCCATCAGCCGGGTCTGGAGGCGTGGCCTGGGCGGGGGAAAGAGTCAGGGGACGGAGGCCTCGTTATCTCCTCCACCTGGCCTGCCTCTGGCTCCTGGAGCTGAGCCAGGGAAGCCAGTGCTCCCGAGGTAAGTCCTGATGGCCCTTCCCCCTCACTTTCCGAGTCACTTTTTGGCAAAGGGCCCAGCTCAGGGGGTGCAGACACAATTAGTGATTTGGTGGGCGTAATGGACTCTGGGTGGCCTTGTGGGGAAAGGGAGAATGAACTATGCGTGCGTTTGTGCGGGGAAACCCAGAGCCGGTTTTGCTTCTTCTGTGTCAACGTGGGTTTAAGTTTATACTCTTGGGAAAAATAACGTCCCAGCAGTTTTTTTTCTGGATTCCCCAACTGGACATTAAACCGATCTCTCTCTCTCAGCCCAACCCCCTTCGTAGGAACAGGAGCAGAGGGTCAGACTAGAAGACCTCCAAGGCCCCTTCCTACTCTGCTATTTAAAATTCTAAACAGATCGTCCTGAGTTGCCCAAAGAAAGGCAGGACACAATAAGTAAGCAAGACAAACGTAAGCTGAGCTGGTCCATGCGTGTGTGTGTGTGTGTGTGTGTGTGTGTGTGAGTGTGTGTGAGTGTGTGTTGTTCTGAAGATAGTTCATGCCCACTCTGTTCGATTCAAGCCATGCCAGGGAGCCCACTTTCAGACGGGGATGGGATCCCGCTGTAAAACGAAGGCTTCGGGCAAGTGCGAGAGGCGGCTCACCTATCGAACACGAAGCGCATGAGCTGGAGGTTGAGGGTGCAAGGAAGGCTGAGCAGACGTATCCTCCTGGTGGCGTTCTGTTTGCTCTGGCAGGACTCGCAGAAGTAACGATTGTCCCCCTCCAGCTTCTCCTCCTGCCAGGAATAAAAAGAACAAAAGCGGTTGCAGGCTTGAAAAGGTCGCCCGACCTGCTTGGCAGCAGGACCCCAAAGTCGTCAACTCGCACCAGCCAAGCTCAGGGGCGAGACCCCCTAGGTCCCTAGTGTTGTGGCCCGCTGGCGGCCTGCGGAGCTGGCAGTAGAGTCGGACAGTGAGGAGGTTGGGGAGGAATATGGGCCAGCTCTGGGGGCTGGGGAAAGCTCGCCTTGGAGGCAGAGAGGGAGATAGGCAGCAGCGAGGCAGAGGAACAGCTGGAGCCTGTTCCCAATGTGCACATGCGTAGAGCTGCCAGAACAACAACTAAGAAAGCAGGGTCGACTCGGGAATAAAGCCACACTTTGGAGGTGATTGGCCCCTCCCATAGGAAACAAAAGAGGAGCGAACGGGGAGCGGGGTTTGCAGGAAAAAAACTCGTTCAGTCGGTCGTCCCAAAATGGAAAGTTCTGCTCGTGACTTTACAAGCGCCAAGTTTTGTCTTGCACTGCGTTTGGAAACAAGTTATCTGGCAGCTTTCCCAGCGAGATAAGGTGCGTTAATAAATAGGCCTTTGAAAGACTGTTTGCAAAGCCGTGCTGACTGTGAATGAACGTAATTCACAGTCGTGTAAATAAAAGGGGTTTTACTGGGACTAAGATTCTGCTTATTGCTACTTAAGGAAGCCTAAGTCACAACACCTAGGCCAATGATGGCTAACCTTTTTGCCATTGCGTGACAGGAGGGGGGGTGGGGTGGGGTGTCACACGTGTGCGTGCCCACACCTATAATTCTATGTGCCCTACCCCCCCGCTCCTGGCACGCGATGGCCCAGTAGGCCCGTTTCTCTCTCTCACCTGGCTCCAGAGCCTTTCTAGGAGTCTGGGGAGGACGAAAACTGCCTTCCCCATCACCCTGGAGGCCCTCCGGAGGCCAGAAACAGCCCATTTACCAACTTCCAGTTGGACAGGAAGCGATGTTTTTTGCTGTCCCCAGCCTCCAGAGACTCCTAGAGAGGCTCTGGAGCCAGGTGAGAGAGAAAAACGGGCCTTCCCCACCACCACCCCAGGCCCTCTGGAGGCAGGAAACAGCCTGTTTCCCTACTTCTGGCGGGCCCAAAAGGCCCGAAAATCAGCTGGCCGGAGCCGAGCACGCGTGCCCACTGATATGGCTACGCGTGCCATAGGTTCGCCATCACAGACCGCTCCAGTCTGGCTGCTCCAAAAGCCAGTTTTGGCTGCCCCAAAAGCCAGTGCTTGGCCCTCCCCCCCTCATGGACGGGGTACCTTCAGGAACTCCGTGATGCAGTCCGACAGCTGCTTGTGGCCCTGGATGTTTAATTCAAGTTCATAAAACTTGGAGATAAGTTTGGACTCTCGGCCGCACTGGTTGCAACTGGAGAGCAAAGCAGAGACGGCCGTGAGCGCCCGAAGGCCCGTCGTCCGGAGCAGGACAAGGAAGCGAGAAGCAACCGCGCGACGAAAAGCCCTTACACTGTAACGTAGGCGTACTCTCCGCAAAACTGCTTCTGGACAATGTCACACACGTCCGGGTTTTTCTGAGAAGTCAGGGTGTCCTCCAGCAGGGACATGAACAGCTTGGAAAACTCCTGAGCATCCTAGAACAGCGGAACAGGCAGGAGGTGAGTTTGAGGAAACAGGGCAGGTGTACCCAGAATAGAAATAGAAATAGGAATAGAAAAGGAATAGAATAGAATAGAACAGAATAGAATAACAGAGTTGGAAGGGACCTTGGAGGTCTTCTAGTCCAACCCCCTGCTCAGGCAGGAAACCCTACACCACTTCAGACAAATGGTTATCCAACATCTTCTTAAAATCTTCCAGTGTTGGAGCATTTACAACTTCTGGAGGCAAGTTGTTCCACTGATTAATTGTTCTGTCAGGAAATTTCTCCTTAGTTCTAAGTTGCTTCTCTCCTTGATTAGTTTCCACCCATTGCTTCTTGTCCTGCCTTCAGATGCTTTGGAGAATAGCTTGACTCCCTCTTCTTTGTGGCAGCCCCTGAGATAGTGGAAGACTGCTATCATGTCACCCCTAGTCCTTCTTTTCATTAAACTAGACATACCCAGTTCCTGCAACCGTTTTTCATATGTTTTAGCCTCCAGTCCTCTAATCCTCTTGGTTGCTCTTCTCTGCACTGTTTCTAGAGTCTCCACATCTTTTTTACATTGTGGCAAACTAGAGGCACAAACATTTCATTTTAATTCCGTTAAGGGAGCTACTGTCAGAAAATCCTCCGAAAGAGGTAACCCCTCCACCGGGACTTTTCAGCCGAGTACCCCAAGCAAAACAAGGAGGGCTTTTTATTTTTCTGCTGTCAAAGGATTCCTGGTTTTTCTTCAGTGTGGGAACGGCTTTCTTAAACGTGTCATTCTGAGAGACAACGAGGCAAAAGAGAGAAGCTGAGCCGGATGCTTCGAACCTTACCTGTTGCTGACCTGTGTCCAAGCCAAGTGCTTTCACAAATCCCGATGGGTCGATGTATCGCCTTTTGCTGTTTTGGAGCAAGGCAAACAAGTACTGGAGGTGCTCGCAAATGGTCTGAGGTTCGTAATCTGTCAAGGGATAAAAAGCTTGATAAAAACGCAGGATGTAGACTTGGGACCTGCGAAGGAATTATTTCGTCCCTCGCTTAGAAAGTTCAAACTGCCCAAGGAGCTGCTGATACAATTCTACAGAGGAATGATGGAGGCTTGTCATCTGCACCTCTATAACTGACGGGTTCGGTTCTGCAACCCAACAAGACAGACACAGACTCCAGAGGATCATTAGAACTGCAGAAAAAACAATGGCTACCAACTTGCCTTCCATGGAGGACCTGTATATTGCACGAATCAAGAAGAGGGCTGTGAAAATATTTACAGAACCCTCGCATCCTGGACATAAACTGTTTCATCTCCTACCCTCAAAATGACACTACAGAGCACTGCACACCAGAACAACTAGACACAAGGACGGTTTTTCCCGAACGCCATCACTCTGCTAAACAAATAATTCCCTCAACATTGTCAAATGATTTACTAAATCTGCACTACTATTAATCTTCTCATCATTCCCATCACTCATCTCCTTCCATTTATGACTGCATGACTGCAACCTTGTTGCTGGTATCCTTACAATTTATACTGATATTGTTCCTGATTGCTTATTTGTACCCTATGACTGTTGTAACTTATGATTCTTGATGAACTTATCTTTTCTTTTATGTACACTGAGTGTCAGGGTTCCAAGGAACACCCCCAATGAAATAAAGCTCTGAGGCTTGAGGTTCCTCAAAGTTCCAATTTATTAGAGATGTCATGTTGGCACAGCTGGGAAAACCCGAAACTGAAAGCTTCCGGGTTTCCCACACCCAGTTGACAGTTCACAGCCCTGCCCCACAACCACAAGTTCATCACATTGTCCAATCAACTCTCCACACACAATTGGATACAATCTTCAGGCAGTCTCCATCAGACGCAGGATGCCCTTGAATGCGGAATGTTGTTATGACTAACTTTCTACCACTCCAACAACAAACCCCTCCCAACTTCCCCAGCTAAAATATGTGGCAGTTAAGAAGCAAATATGTGGCAGTTAAGAAGCAAAAAAGAAAATTGCCTTCCAAAACTGACACTGAGAGCATATGCACCAAGACAAATTCCTTGTGTGTCCAATCACACTTGGCCAATAAAAAAATCTATTCTATTCTATTCTATTCTATTCTATTCTATTCTATTCTATTCTAATTCCCTCAACACTGTCAAACTATTTATTCACTGTCTGCATTACTATTACTATTAATCTTGTCATCGTTCCAATCACCCATCTCCTCCCACTTAAGACTGCATGACTGCATAACTTTGTTGCTTGTATCCTTACGATTTATATTGATGTTGTTTCCTGATTGCTTATTTGTACCCTATGACTATCATTAAGTGTTGTACCTTATGATTCTTGATGAACGGATCTTTTCTTTAATGTACACTGAGAGCCTATGCACCAAAGACAAATTCCTTGTGTGTCCAATCACACTTGGCCAATAAAGAATTCTATTCTATTCTATTCTATTCTATTCTATTCTATTCTATTCTATTCTATTCTATTCTACTCTACTCTACCCTACCCTACCCTACCCTACCCTACCCTACCCTACCCTACCCTACCCTACCCTATCCTATATTAACTAAGAGCAGCAACAAGCCAAACTCTTCTCTGCAAAATGGGCACAATCTCCTCAGGCAGAATTTGTGAAGCAATTAAGCTATAAAACGGCCCTGGAGTTACGACCACCGAGCCCAAAATTTATGTCGAGACACTTGTTAAAGACAGCTTTGCCCCCATTTTATGACCTTTCTTGCCACACTTGTTAAATGAATCGTTGCATTTGTTAAGCAAGCAATATGGTTGTTAAGAGAATCTGGATTCCCCACTGACTTTGCTCGCTGGGTGATCACATGACACACACACCCCACCTCCCCCAGGAGACACTGCAACAGTCGTAAGTATGAACGAGTTGCCAAGCATCTGAATTTGGATCATGTGAACCGCAGGGACGCTGCAACGGTGTTAAGTGTGGAAAATGGACAGTGATGATATTTAGGCCCGGCCAACCATTTGCGTTTCAAAGCAGGTGAATCTTAGAACTGTCTTGCTTCTAACAAGAGCGAGGATGCTTCCAAAATACCTTTCTTTTCTGCTGTGACATATTCAGGGCGGGCAACCGGACACAGATACAGCGCCTGCCGCAGCTCCAGATTTAGGAACCACATCTGTAGGAAAGTGTTGACGTAGCAAGTGGCCCCCAGATTGGTGAGGCCTACGAACGCATTCTGGCGGGGAAGGAGAGAGGAAACAGAGATCATCAGAGGTGGGGCCAGCCAAAAAGCAGACAATTTTAGCAAGGTCGTCTTCTCCTTCGACAATAGTGGAATTAGTTCCTGCAGAAAGGAGAGCTGGCGCAAGACGCTCTGAGCAGTTTTAGAGAACATCGACGCATTGTTAAAATACTTAAGATTTTGCAGCCGCAATTCAATGGGTCTATTCTTCCGTATCTAAGCACAGGACAAGTTCCACTTTGAAATGCTTTTCTATCTTGCTGTCCTTAAAATGCTCCGCTTTTTTTTTTTTTTAAAAAAACCACCAACAACACCACAGGTTTTTCTTTGAAGACGTTTCACTTCTCATCCAAGAAGCTTCTTCAGCTCTGACTGGATGGCGGGGGAAAGAAATGGAGTGAGAGCTGAAGAAGCTTCTTGGATGAGAAGCGAAAGGTCTTCAAAGAAAAACCAGAAAGTCCAGGTGCCTCTTGAAAAAAACACCTTTGGGGGAAATTCGACCAGAAGTGTCGCGGCGAGACAGTCGGGGAAGAGTGAGCTCCGCCAAGCTTCGCGATTCCCGGGCTGACAAACCACCATCGAGGGGTCTTTGGACCAGCTCTTTGGACCAGACCACTGTAGGGACGGTGAAGAAGGAGAGGTGCCTCGGATGACTGAGAGGAACCGGCAAGTTCCTCGGAGGTCAGAGGGGAAGCTCTTCGACTTGGCGACAGTGGCCATAGTAGCCATCATTAAGCTGGGGCAACCGGACTAAAATTTTGAGCAGGAGCGGTGATTTGAACGGAATGTTAAAGCCAGGTGAGTGAACATCAACTCACAAGAAAATACTTTAATTTGAACTTGGTAAAGAAATTTTTTTGGCGGTGGAATAGCGGCTAAATTGAGAAGGAACGAAAAAAGCACCTTTGGGACAACCGTGACCCAAATAAAATAGGTTTGGGGGGGAAAAAAATCCAAACGTGCCCACTTAACTTGCACCGACTCAGAAGTGGCTTCCCATCCCGAGAGAAACCATACTCGCAATTTCACAGCTTTGAAGATATGTAAGAAAAGACCCAGCTGACTGAAACTTTGTGTTGTAAATCCAGCCCCCGAATCTGGCCCCATGCCCGAAAGTGACTCCGAAAGTGAGGGGGAAAGGCCGGTAAGGCTTACCTCGGGAGCACCGATTCCTTTGGCTCGGCTCCAGGAGCCAGAACCAGATCAGTCGGAGGACGTAATGAGGCCATCATCCCCTGATTCTTCCCTTTCCCAGGCTACGCCTTCAGACCCAGATGATAATAATAATCAAGCTTGGCTTGACCCGTGCTTCAGAAGATTAAAGAGGCGGCATCATCAAAAGGAAGGATGGGGCAGGAGCCCCACCCCACAGGATATATAAGGAGCTTTGGGACTGCTCTCACTCCACGGGAAGCAAAAGTTTAGCTGAACCGTTTCAAAAAGAGCTGAAAGTCTTGCTACGTGAGTCATTTGTTTGAACTTTGGCAGGCAGCTGCGATTTCTCTGCCAGGACTGATAAGAGCCGTGACTCCACTGGCTGAAGGCCAGCTCATGGGTCTGAAGTGGGGAAGGAGACAGAACACTTTGTGTCCTCCTCCCCCCATCCCACCCCACTCCCAGAGGCTCCCTTATTGTGATATCAAATTGCCTCTCAGGTCCAACATGGATTCTTCACAGCCAACCAAACCTCCGTAGATCTTGGGAATCAAGGCAATTTCAGCCTCGGCAATTCTGGGCGGCAGACTTAAAGCACCAAATGCAAAGAAAGACGGTGCATTGGGGGGGGGGGAACGACACTCCTTCTCGATCAGGCCAGAAAACCATAGACGTACCTTTTTTCGCCTCTCAAAGTTGGGATCATCGATATTGTGAAAAGTGTTTTCATCGATCTCCCCCAGCCAAATGTGCTCTCCAATCCCCACCAGGCAGTTGGGATTCCCTCTGCAGTTTCTCCTGCAGAAGCAAAGCCACAGGTCAGATCATGTTCCCGCCCGACGCCATTTTCCAGGAACGGTTCAGGTTGCCCGTTTGCTAGCATTCCCCTCCTGGTTCTAAAATCTCTTTATTTTTTGGGAGGAAAAGAAAGCGAGGCCCCCTCACAGCTGGTGACGGAGGATTCTGAAGAGAGTTTCAAGTGGTGCACATATAGCAACATGGCTGATGTTGTTATATGTGCAAATAACAACATCAGCCATGTTGTTATTTGCACACAAACCAAACAAATCCTGCAAAGGAAGTTTTTTCAACAAGCTTGATGTTTCAGCTTTGCTTAAATCAGGATGAATCTGCTCCCTCTTCCTCCGATGAAGACAGCTCTCTCTAGTCCCTCACTGCATTATATTTTGATACATGCTCCTTAAACCTCTGAAGGGAAAAACAGAGGCTCCACTCTCAGCCTTGGTAGGTAAAAGATACACGTCCAAGAAGGCAGGAGGAAAATCTGGGTGGGGCGGGGAAAGTCAGAGTGGAGACTGTCTTCGAAAATTATCATCATTATCTATTAACTTAATATAGACGGGACACGGTGGCTCAGTAGCTAAGACGCTGAGCTTGTCAATCGAAAGGTCGGCAGTTCAGCGGTTCGAATCCCTAGTGCCATGTATAACGGGGTGAGCTCCCGTGACTTGTCCCAGCTTCTGCCAACCTAGCAGTTCGAAAGCACGTTAAAAAATGCCAGTAGGAAAATAGGGACCATCTTTGGTGGGAAGGTAACAGCGTTCTGTGAGCCGTTGAGTCATGCCGGCCACATAACAACGGAGACGTTTTCGGACAGCGCTGGCTCTTCGGCTTTGAAATGGAGATGAGCACTGCCCCCTAGAGTCAGGAATGACTAGCACATATGTGTGAAGGGAACCTTTACCTTTACCTAATATAGATGCTCACTTTAGTGGACTGGGGGGAGGGGTTTATAAAATTTTAGGAAGAACTTCTAAACTAAAAATTTAAATCTTCAAAAGTAGAGGCCATCTTGCAATTACTGCCCTCCTTAATTCAACAGTATTTAGTTTGCAAGATCCTTATTGTGGCTGTCTCTGCTGTCGAGGCACAAGCACCAATATAAAAACAACAACAATAAAGCACTGGTAAAAACAATATAACAACTAGCATTTGAAAAGAGATAAAAATACTCCTACTCCCACATAACCTGAAATTAGCAAAATAAGAAAGGCTGAAAGGCAGAGATGTAGACCAGGGTTCTTTTTATGTAGGCTTTATTTTTTTTTTTGGTTTCGACAGAAAGAACAATAGTTGAGGGAGCCGATAATGGGAGCAAGCAAAGCTTGTCGTTAGCTCCTACAGCTAGCAAAAAGCAGGTGTCCTTGCAAACAATAACCCATGCTAAGGTAATTTATCCTTTATTAAAGACGTTTCCTTATGCTTCCCTTGCAGCTGCTAATCGATTGCGCAAAGCTATTTATGAAGGAAAATATTTAATTAGTGAAGTAAAAAAAGCAATAATGGTTTTTTCCCCACCCAACGGGCAAATAATCATAAAATAACATATTACAGCTACGCTAATCCCATAAAAGCCGGAGTGGGGGTGGGGAGAGAAACACGGGCTTCCATGATCGACAAAATTTAATCGGCATCAAAAAAGACGCCACCCTGGCTTCTAACCTAACAACTTAGGACCTCAAGCGTTTTGGGGGACGGGCAGCGTTGTGTAGGGTGCCGATTAATGTGCGATACAGTTGGGACTTTATTTTATTTTACTTTATTTTTAAAAAAAGGGAGCTGCCCCATCCAGCTGTAAGCACTAGCCCTGCCTAGGAACACTAGGCTCGGGATTCCAAGAGACCCCAAATCCCAGGTATCCCCCCTACCCGCCCCCAGAAAGCAGGAAGCCTTCACATCTATTGATCTTTTTTTTTAAAAAAGGCAAACCAACCTCAAGAGCTGTGAGGCGGAGCAGAAGGGAAAGGGCACCACATGGTGCTCCTAAGGGAAAGGGAAAAAGCTCCCCGATTTTTATTTATTTGCCACAACAGTATATATAAGCATAAGCATGAAATAACTATACTATATATAAGCATATATAAAAGCATAAGTATGTAATAACTATATTAATTGGATATATTGAAAGGGAACATTAGGACAGGAACGGTAGGCATGCTGGTGCTCTTATGCAGATCTCTTAGAAATGGGGTGAGGTCAATAGTAGATAGTCTTTGGTTAAAGCTTTTGGGGATTTTGGGAAGAGACCACAGAGTCAGGTAGTGCATTCCAGGCATTAACAACTCTGTTACTGAAGTCATATTTTCTGCAATCAAGATTGGAGCGGTTCACATTAAGCTTAAATCTATTGTGTGCTCGTGTATTGTTGCAATTGAAGCTGAAGTAGTCTTCGACAGGAAGGACGTTGTAACAGATGATTCTATGAGTTAAACTCAGGTCACGTCGAAGGCGGCGGAGATCTAAATTTTCTAAACCCAGGATTTCAAAGTCTGGTGGCATAAGGTATTTTGTTGTTTTCAGAGGAGTGCAGAACTCTTCTTGTAAAATATTCCTGGACACCCTCAATTGTATTGATGTCCGAAATGTGGTATGGGTTCCATACCACATTTTTGTGGTATGGAAGATTTGCCAGTCAAACATAGTCAAACTGAAAAAAAGGAAGCCCCACCCCCACCCCAAAGGACCCATTGTCAATAGGGAGAAAAGGGGGGGGATGCCTGGCAATGATAGCCCATGGGGCACCGCCACCCCCTTGGCAGGATTTCGATTCCCGCTTTGGGCTCCATGCCCAGAGGGTGGCACTTGTCAGGCCCCTTCACCCACCCACCCCACTCCCATCCCCTCAGTCCCATCCAGGCTCCATAACTCGAGACCGGCGCTTGGGCAGCAGAAAAGGCCGCGCCCACCCGGGCGTCGCCTCACCTGCAGGCGCCCCGCTGGCAGGGCTCCAGCCCGATCCGGTAGGCCGCTTCGATGTGCTCCTGCGTCACGGCTTCCGGCGGCACCGTCTCCGTCCAGCGCCAGGCCGCTTTCTCCAGCTGCAGCCGCGGAGCCATCCCGGGACCGGCCCGAGCGGGGAACAGAGCTTCCGGAGGGCGATTCCGGAAGAGGAAAGAGAGACCGGGCGACCCCGGAAGCGGAACCGGCCTCAAAAAAAAAAAGGGAGGGGGCCCTTTTGGCGGCCTACAGGCCACGCCTCCTTGGGGGCGCGCGGCGCGCGGGGCGACTCGCTCTACCTGGCGCTCTCGGCTCTGACGTCACGCCTAACGGCGGACGTCAAAGTTACGAAGGGAGAGGGCTTGGAGGGGCGTGGCCCGCGACGCCCAATAGGGCGGCGCTCTCTCGGAAAGGCCCCGCCTCCTTTCCCGCGTGTGTCTTTCTTCCCTTCGCGGCGGAGACGAAAAGGGAGGGAAAGATTTCAGAAAGCCGTTTGGGCGAGCGGAGCATGCGCACAGCAAATTCTCGACCTTCTGAGGCGAAGTTCCCCACAATCCATTGCGCCTCCCCCTCAGTTTTTTTGTCTCTTTTGAAGTAAATAAAAAGAGAGGAGGTTTTTTTTTTTTTGGTATAATCACCAAGTTTTTAAAAAAAAACCATAACAAAACAAAACAAAACATAACTTAATGTGGGGATTCGGGAGGGAAAATATGAGGCACTTTTGACCCTTTTAAGATGGCTGCCCTCTTGCTCTCGGGCGCGGCTGGTGCTGCTTTCAACGTCTCTCCTTCCCTCCCACCCCCAAAGTCTCCGTTTGCCCGCGGGCCTTCAATCCACGTGTTTTATTTCACATGCTAACGCGCGTCCGCGACGCCATTGCGGCAAAGAGCCGCTGACCACGACCTGGGAGGGGGATATACATCAAAGTAGGGGTCTCCAACCTTGGTCCCTTTAAGACTTGTGGACTTCAACTCCCAGTAGCCCCTGGGCTCACACCGGAAGAGCCCCCCCTCTGATCCGGAAGCTTGGCTGTGCAGGGCGGGCTAGCTGAGCGCTAGACGCCTCTTGACCGGCTGGCTGGCGCGGACGAGCAAAGCTTGGGGAGAACAGGAGAGAAGTGAGAAAGAAGAGCAAGGAAGAGAGAAAGAAGAGAGAAGAAAAGAGAAGAGAGAAAGAAGAGAGAGATAACAAGAGAAGAGAGGAGAGGAGACCAGCAAAGCTTGGTGAGAAGAGAAGTGGGAAAGAAAAGAAAAGAGAAAGAAGAGAGAAGAGAAGAGAGAAAGAATAGATAACAAGAGGAGAAAGAGAGAGGAGAGGAGACCAGCAAAGCTTGGTGAGAAGAAAAGAGGAGAAAGAGAGAAGAAAGAAGAGAGAAGAAGAGAGAAAGAATAGATAACAAGAGGAGAAAGAGAGGAGAGAGACCAGCAAAGCTTGGTGAGAAGAGAAGGGAAAGAAGAGAAAGAGAGAAGAGAAGAGAAGAGAGAAAGAATAGATAATAAGAGAAAGAGAGAGAGAGGAGAGACCAGCAAAGCTTGGAGAGAAGAGAAGTGGGAAAGAAAAGAAGAGAGGAGAAAGAGAGAGAGGAGAGGAGACCAGCAAAGCTTGGTGAGAAGAGAAGTGGGAAAGAAAGAAAGAGAGAGAGAAAGAAGAGAGAGAAGAATAGATAACAAGAGGAGAAAGAGAGAGGAGAGGAGACCAGCAAAGCTTGGTGAGAAGAAAAGTGGGAAAGAAGAGAAAGAAGAGAGAAGAGAAGAGAGAAAGAATAGATAACAAGAGGAGAAAGAGAGAGGAGAGAAGACCAGCAAAGCTTGGTGAGAAGAGAAGTGGGAAAGAAGAGAAGAGAAGAGAAGAGAAGAGAGAAAGAATAGATAATAAGAGAAAGAGAGAGAGAGAGGAGAGACCAGCAAAGCTTGGAGAGAAGAGAAGTGGGAAAGAAAAGAAGAGAGGAGAGAAAGAAGAGAGAAAGAATAGATAACAAGAGGAGAGAGAGAGAGGAGAGGAGACCAGCAAAGCTTGGTGAGAAGAGAAGTGGGAAACTAGAGAAAAGAAGAGAGAAGAAAGAATAGATAACAAGAGGAGAAAAAGAGAGGAGAGGAGACCAGCAAAACTTGGCGAGAAGAGGAGGGAAGAGAAGAAAGGAAGAAGAGAGAGAAGAGAAAGAAAGAAGAGGCGAGAGATGACAGAAGAAAGAAGAGAGACATGACGAGCAAAACTTGGCGAGAAGAGGAGAGAGAGAAGAAAAGAGGAGAAAGAAGAGAGAGATGACAGAAGAGAAGAAAGGAGAGAGCAGATGAGCAAAACTTGGTGAAAAGAGAAACCAGTGGCCTTCTGAACAAGCAAAATCAATGCGGGAAGCCAGATTCACTTCACAACCTTGATAATCATTTAACAATTGACGCAAGAAAGGTTGTAAAATTGGGCAAAATTCACTGAACAACTGTCTTGCTTAGCAACATACATTTTGGGCTCAATTGTGGTCAGGGGCAGGGGGTTGGACTAGAAGACCTCCAAGGTCCCTTCCAACTCTGTTATTATTATATTATTATTATTATGTCGAGGACTACCCATCTATTAAAAGTTAAACCATGGCAACTAGACCAAAGTTTATTTAAAGGTTTATTAACCTTTTTGAGATACTTTTGGCCTGGATGATTGAATCTTGATTTACATATTTTCGTTTGACTTTCCGAGCTGTGGGGGCATCTTTGGTGGGCATCCTGCTTGCAGCCTCACCGCTCTCCGCATCCTGAGCCCCTGCACCCATCGGCCACTTTCCGCAGCCACCCTACTCCCCACTGCAGGGTGAGGGGCTTGCTCAGGACAGTGGCTCCTACCCCCTGGCACAAAGCATCTCAGGACCCTGGTAGAGGGCAGACCCTGCTTCACTTGCAGAATTGGTGCCTGCAGTTGCCTGCACAGCTGCCGTCTCCCCCAGGAGCCTGCTAAAAGGAAGTGGCAAGCTGCCACCCGAATCGGCAGCCTCCCTTCTAGGATGAGGTCCCATTCCTGACTTTTGTTGTGGTCTGCCAGCAGCCCGAGGACCTGGCAACGGAGTCAGACGGTGAAGAGGCTGGGGAGGACAATGGGCCAGTCCTGAACTCTGGGGAAGACCCGGATGAGGGCTCTGCGTCGGAGGCAGAGATGGGCAGGGCCATCTGGGAGCGATGCATGGACTCCGGAGCCTCCAGAGGCAGACAGCAGAGAGGCAGAGGAACAGGAGGAGCCTGTTCCTAGTGCACGCATGAGAAGAGCCGCCAGAAGGCAAGAGCAGCTGAAGAAAAAAGTATGACTTGGGAGTAAGGCCAGGAGATGATTGGCCCCTCCCATAAGGTTTAAAAGAGCAGCAAGGAGCCGTTGGGTTCTTTGTAGAAAAGCAACGTTGATTTCCGTGCTTCTTGTCAGCGTCTCTTGAATTTTGTGGGGTTTTTGCCGAGAAAAGCCTTTGGCAGGTTTCCAAAGACATCAAAGGTTGGTAATAAGGCCAAAGGACTGGTTATTAAGAATTTTGTTTTGGACCAAGCTGAGAATGAATTAATTCTCAGTTGTTAAAATAAGTTTGTTGAGGACTGAATTGGGTTTAATAATCACTACTTTGGGCCTTGGCCACAACAGCCTTGAGGATGGGACACACCCTCTCCACTCACCCAGTAGCCATGTACCTGGATGCCCTTGGTTGAAACTGGGAGGGCATGGAGTTTTTTTTGTTTTTTTTTGAGAAGAAACAAACCAGATGGCTGGATCTGGGGATTTGTTCCCTGTCTGATTCTGGGACAATTTTTCCATCTCTCACTGCAATACACACTCTTCCACAACAGGAAAAAAAAACGACAACCCAGTTTCTACGATTGTGGGGTTTCAGCACCATTTATTAAGAAAAAGAAGTACAAGAACAGTCAAGGGAAGGAGGGTGGGAGAAGCAGAGGGAGAGAGTCTCCAGGCTGGCTGCTCCGATCCTGGACACGGGGGCTGCCCCAAAATGCCCAGGGCAGCCAGACCCACATGAGAACTGTGGGGCGCCCCGGCTGAAGTAGAACCAGGCATCCCCAAGGCAAAAAGCTGTTTTTGCCGGCCCCAGTGCATGGGGGACGGCTGGCCGGAGAGGACAAGGATGCTGGTGGCCAGCAATGCCAGCGGTCAGCAAACTGTCTGAGCAATGGAAGTTTCTTTGGACCTGGCTAGTTAGGCAAAGCTCCTTTTCTTCTTGGAAAGCGGTAAAAAGAACCCCTTCTGGTTCCGATCCATAACAGGGGCAGGACTTTCTGGCAATTGGGGCCTCTCTGCTCTCCGCCCCCCAAGAAGCAGCCTCATTTCCAGAGGTTTTGCTGTGAGAAATAACACTCAAAGCAGGCAACGGAGGGTGGGTGAGAGGAGATTGGGCTGAGAGATAGCATGTGCTTCCATTAGGAGACAACTCCCCCCCTCCAATAAGGCACTGAAGCAACCCAAAGGCGATGGGAAAGACACCTCCCAGGGTGCAGCAGGGTTGCCCCTTCCACGGGGCGAGACCCCAGGACTCCTAGGCATGATCCAGGGGTTAAGGCAGCTGGCGAAATGGGGGAGAGGGCACCTCTCAGAAGCACTGCGGCTGTGCAGGGCAATGAGACGGGACTTCAGAAGGATCCGTCTCCTACATGGCATTTGCTGGGCACGGGGGATGTGCCGAGACCACCTTCCTGGGATCCTCTCGCTGCCCCAGGGAGGGCAAGGGCAGGATCTTTGGTCAGTCACAGCCAGCCGGCCCAGCAGAGCAGCCGTCTGGGCGCCCGGCTTGCTTGCTGAACTCTGGGAAGCCGACCTGTTTCTGGCCTCCTTTCTGCAGCGTCTGGCGGCAACGTGGCATGGCTCCCTGGTCCTTTGAGAAGCCCCAAGTAGGGCTCCTTTCTTGCCAGCCCAGGCCAAGGACGCCGTGAGCCAACTCCCTCCCCACTTTCCCCTTTTTGGCAGCAGCAAAAAGCACCTTTTGTGTGTTTCTTCCTTTTAAAAAAATTTGTAATAATAATAATAATAATAAAATAATGATAATCAGCGTAGATGTCTCTCCTTTGGCTCGGCGATGGCAACGAAGAGCAGGAGGGTTGAAGGTGGTGGTGGGGCCCTCCTCCCCTATGAGGGGCACTCCTGAATGTTCAGAGCCATTTCCGCTTGATGTTGCAGGTCTACCGGCTGCCGGGGCTCTTGGCCTGGCCGGGCGTTGACCAGAACTACGTTTTTGAGGCAGCCTGTGATTCCCGAGGCGTATTTCCCAGCTGTGAGCGTCTGGATGTCGGGGGCACCTCCTGTACGGAGAAAGACAACGCTCTCAGCAAAGGAAGTGATCATCCAGTCTCAAGGAAGTCGGGGAGGGGGGAGAATGGGTGGGGCAACCAAGAAGACCCTACTCTTTCACTCAATCCTATTAGCCTGAGATATTGAACCCCTTGGCAGTTATGAGTGGACAGCAAGTGAGGAGGTTGGTGCCACTTTCAGATGGATCCCCTGAGAGCATTTGAAGAGGCTTGGTGGAAAAAGGTCTCCAAATGACCCTCTTGCGACCAAAAAGCAGTGGACATAAGAAATTGTAAAGGTAAAGGTTCCCCTCGCACATATGTGCTAGTCGTTCCTTACTCTAAGGAGCAGTGCTCATCTCCGTTTCAAAGCCGAAGAGCCAGTGCTGTCCGAAGATGTCTCCACGGTCATGTGGCCGGCATGACTAAACACCAAAGGCGCACGGAACGCTGTTCCCTTCCCACCAAAGGTGGTCCCTATTTTTCTACTTGCATTTTTTTTTACGTGCTTTTGAACTGCTAGGTTGGCAGAAGCCGGGACAAGTCACGGGAGCTCATGATGCGGCACTAGGGATTCGAACCGCTGAACTGCCGACCTTTCGATTGACAAGCTCAGCATCTTAGCCACTCAGCCTCTTTCTCCAATCAGAGGCCTATGGATACAAGAGCAACCACCGAGGCAGAAAAAGGCACCAGCAGGTAGAAAAGGGCAGCTCTTTTGGAACTGTGTGATACAGAAGACACTCGGGCTGCTTTCCAGGGCCCCAACTGCTCACCTATATAGATCCGGCCTTTGGTGTTGACCATGACGTTCCTGCCAGAAGATTCTCCGGTCACCGGCTCCTCTCCGTCCACCTGAAGGGAGCCTCTTTTCCCTTCCCTACAAAAAAATGGGGGTTTGTATCAGAAGGGCGGGGCGGGGGGTCCGTGCTGACCGAAACTTGCACTCCCAAACCTCAGCAATCTCCTCTCACCGGACAGCTGTCACTCGATGCCACTCTCCATCGTCCACAGGGTCCTCAGAGCAGATGTTGGCCTCTCCACTTCCCAGTTGGAAACTGCGGAAGACACACTGGTCAGTCTGGAAAGGCAGTCCCACCAGCCAGATTGCCCTAGCGGGGGGAAATCCCAGCCTGCAGGCAGTGTTGTGGCCCACCAGCAGCCAGCAGAGCTGGCAGCAGTTTTGGACAGTGAGGAGGTTGGGGAGGAATATGGGCCAGTCCTGGAGTCTGAGGAAGGCTCTGCGGCGGAGGCAGAGAAGGGGCCAGGGCCATATGCCAGTTATCAGCTGCCTTTGGAGTCAGACATCAGTGAGGCATACGAACAGCTGGAGCCTGTTCCCAGTGTGCGCATGCGCAGAGTTGCCAGATGAAGGGAACAGCTAAGGAACAAGGGTCGACTTGGGAGTAAGGCCACAGCTGGATGACAAACGGCCCCTCCCAGAGCGAATAAAAGAGGAGCGAAAGGGGAGTGGAGTTTGCAGGAGACAATTAGTTCCCTTAATTGGTTTGTGTCTCCTTGCCACGGTTTGAAGATATCGGTCTGGCAACTCCCCAAGCCAGATAAGGTCTGTGACTGTAAATTCTCCCTTGAAAGACTTTGCTGGATGCGAGTGAGAAGAATTCACGGTAACTTAATAAAAAGGGTTTTTTGTCAGGACAAGGAGTCCGCTTCATGCTCTTGGGAAGCCTAGGACAAAACAGGCAGCCCGACTCACCTGAACAGCAGGTGCCCGTCCTTCAGCCCGAGGCTAATGAAGTCCTTCCCTTTGCCTGGTTCCCCTTCCTCCTGTGTGTGTGTGAGAGAGAGAAAGAGTGCAGTGTGATGCCACCATCTCAACTTTCTACTTTGGGGGGTGCAGGGGGCAACCCTACGACCGCCTCCTGGCCACATTGGGGAGCCACTCCCATGCGCTGCTCCCCTCGCATGCTTTCAGCACCTGTTCAGAGCTCCACAAGCCCAACCATCCAAGCGGTTCAATACCTGGATAGCAACAAGCTGCGGGGGACCCGGTTCTCCCGTGGTCTGGAAAGACAAAAGGACATGCAGAAGCCACACACGTTTCAGCAAGACCAGCCGGCCATGCAACAGGTGCAGCATTGGAAGCCACCGCCATGCAACTCGTGCGCGAGACAATCAAGCACCCGGTTGCGGTTTCTCAGCTCAGCAAGTGAAGGCAGAGGCCCTTCCCTCCCACTAAACCTTTCGGGGCAGCTCTCCACGGTCCCGATGTTCTGGGCAACAATGAGGGGGTCGAGACCTTGCCGGTTGTCTAGGGGATGGCCTGTCGCCACTGGGGATGCTTTTAAGCAAGGAGCTCACACCAACCCACCTGGCGTCACTCGAACGAACTTCCCAGGGCTGCTCCCCATGGGGCCACCGGACTTCCCCCAGTCCCTCCCGTGCCCGCCATCTCTTGGCCACTCACCACCCCTTGCCAGAAGAGCAGCCCGTTTGCAGAGGTAGTGCGCACTTCCAACTCAATGGTTTCTGGTGTTTCAGGAAGACTGCGAGAAAGGCAACCCCCAATTAGGAACATCAATTCCCCCTTCCCCGCTCTAGGGGGAAATGCCCCATTTTGCCTCCCTGCTGCTCCCCCGTTTTCCAGAAATTGCCCAGCAAACCATCCAAATACAGGGCTGATTTTCTGCAACGGCTTCACCTCCGCGCCCTCCACTGAAATCTGCCCCCCTTGGAACCCTCCCTTTCTCTACCATGGGCTTCCCCTGATGTCCTTCCCCTGATCATCTGTGGGCCTCTTGTGCCTGTAGAAGGAGGGCCCAGCTCTCAGAGGGGGTCTTTTCCCAGCACCAACCTCAAGAACCAGGGGCCGGTTTAGCTCACGCTGGTAAAGCCTGTTATTAAGAACACAGTAGCCTGCAATTACTGCAGGTTCGAGCCCGGCCCAAGGTTGACTCAGCCTTCCATCCTTTATAAGGTAGGTAAAATGAGGACCCAGATTGTTGGGGGGGCAATAAGTTGACTTTGTAAAAAATATACAAATAGAATGAGACTATTGCCTTATACACTGTAAGCCGCCCTGAGTCTTCGGAGAAGGGCGGGGTATAAATGTAAACAAAAAAAAAAAAGACTGGGAGGGTGTGAGCAGCACTCTTAACACACACTGCGTACAGCCACCCCCCGCCATACCTCCTGGGGAAAGCATGTCTCGGCAGCGCCACGTAGCCACCATTGCAGAAATAGGCCCCGTACTGTCCAGGAGCGTCTGTCAGAGGGGAAAAGAGCATCTGAGTCAGTTGAACCAGCAACAGGTAAGAAAACCAGGGAGGGGAGAGGTCCAAAGAGGGCCAGGCTTACCGTTTCCTCCGCTGCCTTCTGGCCATTCAGCTTTCAGCTGGTGCTGCAGTTCGTCTAGAGGGCAAAGGGAGAGGCTCAAGTCAAGCAGGGTCCTACGGAAGCGCCTCTCCCACCCGAAGCAAAGCTGGGTCGGCAGAGACCCTCCGAGCTGGTTAAAGCAGCCGCTTCACACTTGGGATCTCCCTGCCCCGAGGCTCACCGTGTTCACAGTACAGCCCCGAGAAGCCCTGGCGGCAGAGACAGGTGGTGCCCTTGCAGATGCCCCCATTAAGGCAGGGATGATGGAGCTGGCAGTGGGCCTCGGGCACCTCACAGCGTTCCCCTGCGAGAAGAGAGAGGCTCCTGTGAGCACCAGAAGTGGGATTCACTTACCTTCCCTACCAGTTCACAAATGTGAGCGCATGCGCCACCTCTGTGCATGCACACGACCTTCCACGCATGCATAGTGCTCACGCATGACATCTGGGCGGGTGGGCGGAGTCTCCCGCAGTTGCCACTACCAGTTCACCCGAACCGGACAGAACCGGATGAATCCCACCTCTGGGGATACCCCACCGAGAGCTTCCGCTGGTCTTTCCGCCTCACCCGTGAAGCCGTCCGGACACAGGCACTGGAATTCGTACTCCCCTGTGAGCAAGCACTGGCCGCCGTGCTGGCAAGGCCTGCGGTCGCAAGGGGAGCTGTCGGCGCACTGCGAGATGCCACGACTCTCCAGGAAGCTGTAGGAAATGTCCACCTTCTTCCCGTTGACCAAAACCTGGAAGGAGAGAACCAGAATCAGCACCCCAGGCTCCTCGTAAGAGGTGGTGCAAACCTCCGCTTGCAAGGGACGCCCTCCCTGTTTCTGGATTCCCTAGGAAGGAGGGGAAGCGATGGACGCTGCCGCCTTGACTGGCTGAGCAGAGGAGGCGGGTGCTTTCCCTGCCCTCTAACAGCCTACCTCTCCGATGCACCCATGGAAGTGGCTGGAGATGTTGGCGGCTGCTGGGAGCTTGATTGAGTCCTCCACCCCTCCAAGGTAGAGAGAAGTGCGCAGGTTGAGGCCCTGGCTCTTCCCGGGGGACGACCTCTTGACGGGCCGCTCCTCGTCCACCTGCAGAGTGCCATCTTTGTTCAGGCGCTCGGCCGCCACCTTGTGCCACTGCCCCAGGGCCAGGGGCTTGTGGCTCCGGAGCACAGCGGTACCTGCGAAGAAAGACCGGCTTGGCAAGTCCAGAGGGGCTGAAGGCATCCAAAGAGGGAGGGGATGGGCAGCACCAGGGATCCTACCTGAGCCCAGCTCGTAGCGGAACTCCAAGTGCCCGTTGGCCATGTTGAGCGAGACGAAGTCGGCCACGGGAGTCCCTTCGCCCCCGTTGAACAGGACGAGGCCATTGGGGGAGAGCGGCTTGACCTCTATCTCCAGCCGCAGCTCGTAGGGGTTTCTGGTGAGGGTCGGGTAGGAGATGAAAGCGTCCCCACCCAGGAAGAGGGGGGTGGTCACTGTGAGGCCTGTGAAAGGAGAAGGGCAGGGGGTTACCTGGGCCTCTGCCGGCTTCCTCGTGAGTAGGGCTGAGCCTGTGCTTCACTCACCCGCCATGCACTTCTTCCCGTGTCGGCCCAAGAGGCAACGGCAGGTGTAGCCCTCCCCGGAGGCTTGGTTCACGCAGGTGGCGTCGGGCCCACAGGCCTCTGTGGGGGGAAAGACAGGCAGAAGGTCTACTCAAGGGCTTTCAGGCTTGGCAAAGTCCCAGCTCTGCTCCGGGCAAATGCCCCCAGTCCCTGGAACATGAGGTAAGATGTGTTGTGGTCCGCCAGCAGCCTGCGGAGCTGGCAGCGGAGTCAGACAGTGAGGAGGCTGGGGAGGACTGGAGTCAGGGGAAGGCCCGGATGAGGGCTCTGCGTCGGAGGCAGAAATGGGGCCAGGGCCATCTGGGAACGATGCACGGACTTCGGAGCCTCCAGAGGCAGACAGCAGAGAGGCAGAGGAACAGGAGGAGCCTGTTCCTAGTGCATGCATGCGAAGAGCTGCCAGAAGGCAAGAGCAGCTAAAGCAAAAAGGATAACTCAGGAGTAAGGCCAAAAGATGATTGGCCCCTCCCATAAGGCTTAAAAGAGCAGGAACGGCTCTTGGGCTCTTTGTAGGAAAGCAACATTGCTACAATTGTTTCTTGTCAGTTTCTCCTGTTTCTGAACTTCGTGGGGTTCTTGCCAAGAAAAGCCTTTGGCAGGGTGCCAAAGAAGACAAAGGTTTGTGATAAGGTTGAAGGACTTTTTCTGAAGGACTTTTTGGACTTAATTTGGACCAAGCTGAGAATGAAATAATTCTCTACCAGATTGTGTCTGGTAATAACTAATTAGGTCTGGGTCACAACAAGATAGAGGGGAGATTGAGGGGTGGGTGGGTCTTACCTGGATGGCAGCGCAGGGCCTGAGGATGCTCGCAGTTGCTCCCAGCGAACCCCTGGGGACACTCACATACGTAACTGCTGCTTTCTGAGTCTCTGCAGACCCCTCCATTCTGGCCGGAGAAGGGGGAGGGAGGGAGGGAAGGCAGTGGTGCAGTTAAGGTCCCTTGCTTGCAACTGCTCTGGGCACCCTGTGGGCACCATCTTTGAGGTCATCAGGATTATCTGCTCCCTTCCCCAAAATTACAAACAGGGGTCTACCTGACACGGTCGGTCTTGGCAGGTGGGGCAGTTGGAAACTCCGTGGGCTTGCAGGTCAAAATCCTTGAAGATCACCTCTTTGCCTTGGATGATCAGCTGGCGCACGCATCCTGTAGGGGGTGGCAGGGGAGGGGGCACACTTAGAAGGCTTCGGCGCTTGGCACGACCAGACCCACAAGCCTGCCCAACAAGCTTAGCCACGTGTGACCCAACACCAGGAGAGGGAGAGAGAGCACGGTCTCATATCCCTGGGCCAACCAAGCACACGGCCTGTCTTCTCTTACTAGACTAAGATCCGTGGTGGCGCAGTGGTTAGAATGAAGTATTGCAGGCTAATTCTGCCGACGGCCAGAAGTTTGATCCTGACCTGCTTAAGGTTGACTCAGCCTTTTATCCTTCTGAGATCAGTAAATTGAAGACCGGATTGTTGGGGGCAATAGGCTGACTCTGTAAACCGCTTAGAGAAAGCTGCGAAGCACTGTGAAGTGGTATATAATTCTAAGTGCTCTTCCTTCCTTCCTTCCCAGTGATTAGAATGCGGTATTGCAGGCTAACTCTGCCCACTGCCAACAGTTCGATCCTAACCGGCTCAAGGTTGACTCAGTCTTCCATCCTTTCGAGGTGGGTAAAATGAGGACCCAGATTGTTGGGGGGGCAATGTGCTGACTCTGTAAGCCGCTTAGAGAGGGTTGTGAAGCACTGTGAAGCGGTATATAAGTGCTACTGCTATTGCTTACGCTGTCATTAGGGTTAAGAGGTAAATAAAGAACCCAGAAAAAACATCTGGCAAGAGAGGCCGAGTAAACCTTCTCCAGATTAGCAAGTCTGGGTTAAACTCCACCATTCTAACCCGTCCCCCACCCGCTTCCGACCCATCCCCCGCCCTCATCTCACCTACAAATCCAGTGCTGAGACCGGTTTTTGCGATGGCTGCATAATTGGGGTACCCGCCCAGATAGAGCTCCTCATTGAGATCCAGGCCTTGAAACCTGCCCTGGAATGACACACAAGAGGAAAACCTTTGGTCGGAAGACAGGCCCACAGGTGGGGGGCCCCCTCCCTCCCCATGGAGTTTTTTTTTGGGGAGGGCCCTGCCCCCATCGAGCCTGCTAACCCAAGGCACAAAGTTTTGTCCACGTAAGCAGCTTAGCTGGCATTAACGAATCCAGCTCCTGCCTGCCTCAGTTTCCCCAAGAGTGGAGAGATGAAGGCCTCCTGCTCTTCTGGGGTAACGGAAGCTCAAATGAGGTAGGGGCAGGGGTGGGCTTCTGGGGCTTCCCAGGGATTCGGGAGAACCTCCAGCTAACATTCTGTGCAGTTCAGAGAACCTGCAAATCCCACTCCTGGCTGGCTCCACCTACCCTCTCTGGAGTCCCCACGTGGCCCGTTTTGGATGCAGGTAAATGCAGGGTGCACGCTGTGGCTCAGAGAGGGTGAAAAACGAGCCTACGTTTCCAGCCTCCAGAGGGCCTCCAGAGCCTGGGGAGGCAGTTTTTGCCCTCCCGGACGCTCAAGAAAAGCCCCCAGAGCCCGAGGAAGGCAGAAACATTCCCCTCCGCTACGATGCAGGAGGTCGACTAGGCCATGCCAATCCAGCAACCGGGCAGAGAACCCCTTGCTAAAATTTTTGAAGCCCACTCCTGAGGAGGGGGTAACCCTAACCCTAACCTACAGCCCCCTCTCCATCCCTGCTCGGGTCTCAAGAGAAAGACATGCCCCCCCACTCTTCCTTCCGCCAGGGCTCACCTGGGAGCTGCCGTTCACGGGGGGCTGGCCGTCCACCACCAGAGATCCCTGAGTCAGGTTGCGATAGAGACGGACGGTGTGGAACTCACCCAGGTTGAGGATTGAAGGGTGCCGGATGGTGGCCATGCCGGAACCGGCATCGAACCTGCCGTTACGAGACAGGGGCAGCTTCAGTAGCCCATCCTGGCTGGCTGGCCCTCAAATGCCTCTTTCCCGAGAGGCAGCACCCTCCACTCCCGCCCACCCCCCAGAAATCATTACCCAGCTCCAGAAATCTTTGGCAAAAGGCTACCAAAGGGAAGCTAAGGGCTACCTGGCTGACCAGGTAAGGGCGACCTAGCTACCAGGCTAAGGGCAACCTGGCTGACTCTGAGCCAGGGGGCAAAACTGGGCAGCTCGATCGCCCCCACAGGGACCCCGTCCTCACCTGAGTTCTGGGCGGCCCCCCACCAGCCCAAAAGAGACGAAATCGCTGCCCGTGTTCTTCTTCTGCCCGTTGTACACCAACATCCCTGTGGGGAGCAGAGGGGGGAACTCAGCGGAGCTCGGGGCAGGAGACACCCACCCCACGCGGCCCCTAAGTCCCTCGGCAGCATCATGCAAGGTTGCTGAGCTCAGATCCGCCATGCTCTGCCTCCTGTCCTTCCCCAGGCCCTGGGAGCCTGAGTGGGGTGGGGGTGGGGGGGAGGAACAGGAGTCTTTGAACCCAAGGCTGATAGGCCCTCCCAGCCCCACAGCCAGGCAGAGGGGCAGCGCAGGATCTGCCTGCACACACACGCACACACACATATACCCTTGCTTCCTGGGAAGCAGCAGCTTCCCTTCGCAGGAGTTAGCAAAGGTCCAAACAGTGCAGCCCAGCTAATAGGAATGAGGTAGACTGCAGCTGGATGAGGAGGCTCGGGAGCTCCTGGTATATTAGTCAGTTAGCCAATAGCTCACATGGCTCAGGAGGCACAGTACCCCCCACCCCCCGCCCACACAGACACACACACACACCAGAAGCAGAAAGGGTTAGAAAGGTGCCGTGTGCTGGGCAGGAAGTCCGCAGTGCCCAGCAGGGGCACAACTCACCTGAGTAAAGTATGAGAGCTGGAAGGGCAGAGGGAGGAAAGAAGGGAAGAGGTGAGAGGAGGAGGAGGAGGAGGAGAAGGAGGGGCAGATGAAGGGAAGAGAGGTTGAGTGAGAGATGCTCAGAAGAGAGCGCTCAGGACTCGCATTCCACAACAAGAAGAGCGGCTTTCCTCACCCGCCCGCCCAAGCAACGTCTCTTACCATCCGGGGTGTCGGGACGGAAGGTGATCTCGAGGGCGAAGACCCGGTAGGCATCCTTCATGGTTGGCAGGACCAGGTAAGACTGAGGATTCTGGGTAAAGTAGGGCACCACTCGCTCTACGAGGGGAGGGCAAAAGGGGTGAGGACGGTTGAGCCCTCCGCTTCTTCCGCTGATGGGCAAGACCCGGGGGGGGGGCCGAGAACGTCTGGCGTAGGCCTGGGAAAAGCTGGCAAAGGCTACAACTGGCACTTTGATAAGTCTCAGCCCAGGTCCTCCTCCCTGGCTCCTCTCGTGCCCACAAGGGAAAGGGCCGGGTAGCAGAAGGAAGACAATGGGGGAAAGGGCCTCTGGTGGCTCAGACTGCTAAGACAGTCTGTTATTAAGAGCAGCTGCTTGCAATTACTGCAAGTTCAAGTCCCACCAGGCCCAAGGCTGACTCAGCCTTCCATCCTTTATAAGGTAGGTAAAATGAGGACCCAGATTGTTGGGGGCAATAAATTGACTTTGTATATAATATACCAATGGATGAAGACTATTGCTTGACATAGTGTAAGCCGCCCTGAGTCTTCGGAGAAGGGCAGGATATAAATGCAAATTAAAAAAAACAAAAACCAAAGCTGGCTGAGGAACTCTGGGATTTGAAGTCCACAAGTCTTAAAGGTGTCAAGGTTGGAGACCCCTGTTCTAGAGGACTACCGCCCATGGGGGGGGGGGGAATCAGGGCCCGCTCTTTGCCCCCCTCCTCCGTCTCCTGTGGGCCAGAGTGGGAGAGAGAGGCGGGTGCCACACTGACCTCGGACTTTGAGCATAGAGAAGGCTGTCCCCTTCCCTTGCCGGTTGGATGCCGTGCACACGTAGACGCCTGTGTCTTCCGGGCGAGCTGAGGGGATAGTCAGGCTGTGGCCCTCCAGTTGGGCATGCCGGGGCAGCTCCCCTTCCAGCTGCAAGAAAGTGAGCCACAGAACCCCCTAGCAGGCCTGCCCCCACAAAAAGAAAAACAGTCTCCCTTTCCCAGAATCAAAGGGGCAGCTCTACAGCACGTTTCCCAACACCTCCGCAGCAGCGCCTCCCTCTCCCTGCATACCTTGGTCCACTTGATTTCCGGGACAGGGAACCCAGAGGCCGAGCAAGGGAAAACCACAGTGGAGCCCGCGGAAACCTCCTTCACTTCTGGCTGGGCGGCCACTTGCGGGACGGCTGTGGGAAGACGGAAGAGGGCCCACCCCGTCAGCCACGGAGAGCAAAGCAGGGAGGACGCCCCTCCGGGGGAAGGCCGGGCTTACACTGGACGTGCAGGATGACGTGGGACTGGACGGTGCCGACGTCGTTGGTGGCCGTGCAGCGGTACTTTCCCGCGTCGGCCTGCTCCACCCGCTCGATCTTCACCAGGCCTCCTCTGGCCAGCACTCCTGGGCGCAGCTGCCCGCCTACTTTGCTCCATGTGAGGTCCGGCTTGGGGTCCCCAAAGGCCAGGCACTCAAACTCCACGGCGTTTCCTGCCAGGACGGTCTGCACCGACGTCCGGATGTTGATCATCACTTTGGGAAGGGCTGAGTAGAGAAACAGCGGAGGGGGGAGTCCAGAGAGGGAAGAGGATGCTTCCTGTCTCCCACAGGTGGGGCACCTGGCCCACTAGCTAGCATGATGGTTACTTACCCCGGACAGTCAGGCTGACCCTCTCCTGGGCCTGGCCGGTGGGACTCCTGGCCCGACACACATACACCCCCTGGCACTCCAGGTCCAGCTTCTCGATCCTGGAGGGAAACAGCCTCTCTGAATCTCTGAGCCCTTTGCCCCAGTCTGCAGGTGCCCAGTGCCACCTCCTCCTCCCCCCCCCCATTCCATGCCACGTCACGCCGTGGCCCTCATCTGCCCCACTCACCGCAGCACTCCGTTGTGGATGGTATGAGTGGGAGGCAGCTCTCCACCCTCTTTGAGCCACTCGATCTGCGCCCCGGGATCCCCGGAAATGGAGCACGTGAACTCTGCTGTGGCACCCACAGCTTTGGTGTCGCTTTGAGGGGTGACCCGAACAGAGAGGGGTCCTCCAGCATGGCCTGAATTGGGGACAATGAAGAGGACACAACACAAGTCAGCACGAATATGACAAAAAACGCAGACGCAGACATACATTAATACACAAATACATCAGTGCCAAGGCTGAGACCAAAGCCAGCTTTTCAGAGCTCTCAGGTATCCTAGGACTCACCCACAACTTTTTGGGCGTTCCTTTTATGCCGGCCGCCTATTTTTTTTAATCTCCCAATTCGAGAGGGTTAAGGGTTATGAGGCAGGATCGAGCCCCAAACCCCTTTTGGATGAACCTCCCATCTGGGATGCCCACTCACCTTGCACGTAGACCTGGGCCAAAGCCTCAGCGGAGCCCACCCGGTTGCTGACGTGACAGCGGTAGGTGCCTGAATCCCGGTGCCCGGCGGGGCTGAACTGCAAGACACCCTCTCGCACCGTGGCCCGTCTGGGGAGACTACCGTTCACCTTGGTCCACTGGTAACGCAGGGGGGGCGTGCCGTGGGCCAGGCACTGCAGCTGCACTGCGTCACCCTCGTGCACCGTTGCTCGGTTGGGAAGACTGGTGGCGTAGGGTGGTACTGAGCAGAGGGAGAGAAAGAGCTTGGCGCAGGCACCAGCCTCAGAGCTTCCCGAGGAAGGCACTGGACTCTGTTTCATGGCATTGGCTAGTCCATGAGTGCCAGGGGTCCATGGGGGTGTATGTGTGCCTGACATTTCTCCCTCTTTTGCTATCTCCCTCTCAACCCAAGGGCGCCCAGGGACCAGCGCAGCACCACTGCCTGAGCCCCATCCCTCCTCCTTCTGACACACTCACTCTCGACGTCCAACACCACAAAGGCTTCGGTGAACCCGGCAGAGTTGCTGGCGTTGCAGATGTATTGGCCCGAGTCCTGCTGGGCAGCCCGAGGGATGATGAGGGTGTCGTTCACTACCTGATGCTGCCATGGCAAGGGAGCCCGCAGCTTGGACCACTGGATGGTGGGAGTCGGGTCACCTGTCGATCCCAGCAAAGGAAGCAGCGGTGAGCCCGGCTGGCCAGCAACCCAGGTAGCCTTGGCACAGGGGACCCCAAGACAGGCTTATCATCTTAAAGAGGGTGGGGCCAGTCAGGGCCAAATAACTCCCCCCCCTGTACAAACACCCCCCCCCCCACCAGCACACACCTGTAGCAGAGCAATGGAGCCGAGCCGTCTGTCCCGCCTCCACAGTCTGGGTCGGAGTCACATGGATTTCGGGGACTCCTCTGCTGCCATGCACCGCCTCTACACTCACATCCACCTGCACCTCTGCGGTGCCCACGGAGTTCTGGGCCACGCAAACATAGGTGCCGGCATCTCCCAGCTTTGCGGAGGAGATCTGGGGAGGGAGAGGAGCCCACACAACACCCTCAGCCCGGTTCCCACTCAAACGGAGGAATCAAGGTATCCTTTAGGATGTCGGGAGCGGCCACTGGCAAGTTCTCATTTTTTAGTCCGTGATTCCTCCAGGGAGCACGGAATAAGGACCAGCCGTGGGTGCTCCCTGGAGGAATCGCGGCCTAAAAAATGAGAACTTGCTAGGACAGGTGAGTTTAACTGCGGCTGCACCAGCCCTCCATTCCTTCAGTTTCCTTCCCTGCAACTGTTACTCTAAGATACTGGATTAGTTTTTAAATTTGTGGGTTTTTTAATGGGTTTTTTTATCATTTATTCTAAATTTTAATTTCGGCCAATTGAATAAGTTTTTTAATTGTATTTTAATAATATTTATATTGTAATATTATTGTCTATTTTATCTGGCTGTGAACCGCCCTGAGTCCTTCGGGAGAAGGGCGGTATACAAATTTAAATAATAAATAATAAATAAATAAATAAATAAATACACTGCTCCTGATGCTGGAGGCTTTATACGGGTAGTCCTCGACTTACGGCCACAATTTCTCTTTTTTTTTTTTTTATTGAAAAAGTTTTAAAAAAAACAAAGACATTTTCACCCCTTTTTTCCCCCCTCCCTCCCAAAAACCCCCTTCCCCTCCTTCCCCGGCTTCCCGGGTCAATCACAAGGTATTGTTATACATAAACCAAACATAGAATAAAATTTTCCCTTCCAATCCAATTAACCTCATCCAAAGCTTTTCATCTCCCAATCCCCTCCCCATTACATAAAATAACTTCCTAATTATTCAAAGGCAATCTGATATTTCTTAATCTGATATCTGTTTTGTAGATAATCAATCCATTTTTTCCATTCAATTAAATATCTTTCCTGCGTATTGTCTTTTTAAAAAGCTGAGATTTTAGCCATCTCAGCCAAATTAATGACTTTCAGTATCCATTCTTCTATTTGTAGGTACCTCTTCTTTCTTCCAGTATTGTCCACAATTTCTCTTGCCTAGTGTGAAGTGAGTTTTGTCACATTTTACGACCTTCCTTGCCACTGCTGTTAAGTGAACCACAGCAGTTGGTAAGTTAGTCACCCAGTTGTTAAGAGAACCCGGCTTCCCCCCCCCCCCGTTGACTTTTGCTAATCAGAAGGTCACAAAAGGTGATCCCATGACACCAAGACATTACAACGCTCATACACCTGAGTCATTACCAAGCATCTGAATTTTGATCACATAATCATGGGGATGCGGAGTGGTGCGGTGGCCTAGAGGTGGAGCTCTCACCTAACAATCAGGAGGCTGTGAGTTCGATCCTAGGTAAAGGTAAACGTAAAGGTTCCCCTCGCACATACGTGCTAGTTCTTCCTGACTCTAGGGGGCGGTGCTCATCTCCGTTTCCAAGCCGAAGAGCCAGCGCTGCCCGAAGACATCTCCGTGGTCATGTAGCTGGCATGACTCAACGCCAAAGGCGCACGGAACGCTGTTCCCTTCCCACCAAAGGTGGTCCCTATTTTTTCTACTTGCATTTTTTATGTGCTTTCGAACTGCTAGGTTGGCAGAAGCTGGGACAAGTAACGGGAGCTCACCCCGTTACACGGCAGCACTAGGGATTCGAACCGCCAAGCTGCCGACCTTTCGATCGGCAATCTCAACGTCCTAGCCCCTAAGCCACCGCGTCCCGTATTTTTCTCTTTGAGCACAATAAGACTATATCTCCGTGATGGCGAACGTATGGCACACGTGCCAGAAGTGGCACACAGAACAATCTCTCTGGGCATGCGAGCTGTCGCTCATTGATCTTCCAGGTTCTGGCACGCTGGCCAGCTGGTCTTCACATGTGCAGGAGCACCGGAAACTGGAAGAGCAGGCGCCCGGGGTGCATGTGCATGCCAGGCAGCTACTCTTCCGGTTTCTGGCACTCATGCGCACGCAAAGACCAGCTGACCAGTGTGCATGCAAGCACCGGAAACTGGATGATAATCTTTCCGGTGCGTGCGTGTGCACTGTGCGGCTGTTCTTCCGTTTTCCGGCACACGCATGCGCACTGGCCAGCTGGTCTTTATGCATGCGTGCGCACCACAAACCGGAAGACCAGGTGGCCGATGTGCATGTGCGTGCCGGAAACTGGAAGAGCAACTACCCGGTGTGTGCATGCGACAACACCGATATATCTGCTGAACAAAACTGCATATTTAAATGAATGGAAGAACTGGATTGATTATATTCAAAATAGATATCGGATTAAGAAATTTCGGATTGCTTTTGAATGAAGGATGTTATTTTTGATTTTAATGGAAGAAGTCAGGTTATGTGAGAGAGAAAGATTATAATTGTGTTAGATTTTAAAAAGTTTAATGTATGACTGTTTTGTTTAAGGAACTATACCTTGTGTTTGCTCCGGGAAGTCCGGGGGGGGGGGGAGGGGGGTTTAGGAGGGAGGGGGGGAGGGGGAAAAATTTAATTGTTGTAAAACTTTTTTAATTAAAAAAAAAAAAAACTGCATTGGCGACAGGAAGGGCATCCGGCCATTAAACACTCCGCTAGCTCCATTCCATTGCCCAGACTCCACCCTTCAAGGGATTTATGCAGCTGTTTTTTAAGTTCATTCACCAGGAAGGCAAATTCCTTCCTAGCCCTTAACATTTTTGGTGGAATTTCCTTTAATATTAAAATATCTTGACCAACAACCTGTATCTTCTCCCCCTTATATGAGGCTTGCAGAATCTGATTTCTCACTGTTCTATTTTTAAAGTAAATAACAACATCCCTTGGCAACTTTTTTTGCCTTTCTATCCAAGAGTTCACACGATATATTTTGTCAATTTGATAAGCCACATCTACTGGACGGACTGCTAATATCTCAGCAAATGCTTCAGAAAAAAATTCCCTTAAATTCTCTTCTTTATTTTCTTTCAAGCCACGGATTCTTAAAGCAAGTGACTGGGCAAGCCCGACTAATTGTATATAACTGTACATTGGATGAGCTGTTTGATATGATTGTAAAAATAAAACTTTTTTATGAAAAAAAAAAAGGGATTTATGCGGCTGTTAAAAGATGATGAGTGAGGGAAATGAGAAGAGAATATCACTTTCTGACCAAGGTCCTATTGCAGAAGGACGTGAATTATAAATGGTTGACACCAGAGGGATTGATGTTAACATGGAAACAACAAAAATATAGAATTGATTCAATAGATAAAGCCAGAGAATTCTATGCAGAACATCTTAGAGAGGAAGACATGGATACAAGTAGAGAAGTTACATTGGTTGAAATAATAATAATATTATTATAATAATAATAATAATAATACCCTCTGGAACGAACTTTCCCCTGGTTTGCACCAAATATCTGACCTTCAGACCTTCCGCCGCGAACTGAAAACACATTTATTTATTCGCGCGGGGCTGGCTTAAATTTTGTTGGTTTTTTAAATTTATATTATGAATTTTAATGGGTTTTTAGAATTTTAAACGTTTTTAAAGTCTTAGGCCAATTGTGTAATAAGTTTTTTAATTCTTGTTTTAATTGTATATTGTATTGTTTGTTTTTATTTTGGCTGTTACTATTCGTTTCATAGTTCCCATCGCCAATCTCTTTCCATTTATGACTGTATGACTATAACTTGTTGCTGGCAATCCTTATGATTTATATTGATATATTGATCATCAATTGTGTTGTAAATGTTGTACCTTGATGAACGTATCTTTTCTTTTATGTACACTGAGAGCATATGCACCAAGACAATCACACTTGGCCAATTAAAAAAAATTCTATTCTATTCTATTCTGTACACCGCCCTGAGTCCTTCGGGAGAAGGGCGGTATAGAAATCTAATAAATAATAATAATAACAACAACAACAACAACAACAATAATAATAATAAATAACATCTTAGGAAGACATGGATACAAGTAGAGAAGTTACATTGGTTGAATTAATAATAATAATAATAATAATAATAATAATAATAATAATAATAATGATGATGATGATGAATTAATAAGGGGCGTGCATAAGAGCACAAAAGTGCCTACCGTTCCTGTCCTATTGTTCTCTTCATTATAGTATTATATGCATACTTTTACTTATACTTTTACTTATATATATTTTTTTCTCTCATGATGGGTTATTGTTTATGTTGATGATTGTATATATTGTTGTGACAAAATAAAAAAAATAAATAAAAAATTTCAGGAATCAGAGTTGTTGGCAATGATTGAAAAGGAACAAGGCGCGGTGGGTGGCAATGTGGGAAGTTAAGCCACAACGTGACGTGCGATCAACTAGAGCTAAAAATCCTAATTACAAAGTTTAAGGACGGAAGAGAAGAAGCAGATAACTGTGAACATAAATGGTCTTAATTCGGCTATTAAAAGAAAAAGAATATTTCATAAATTAGAGAAATTAAAATTAGATATAATACGTTTACAAGAAGTGCACATCAAAAAAACAACAGGAATATCTTTTGATTCAACCAAAGTTAGGGGAAAATTTTTACCTCTTTGCCACAATGTAAAAAGAGAGGAATAGCATTATATATAAAAAAATACAACTGAAGTCACTTTTTCCAATGCTGTTTTAACTTTGAATGGTCACTAAATGAACTGTTTTTAAATCGAGGACTACCTGTCTAACCACTAGGCAGCCAGAAATTATGTCTAGGTCCGGTGTCCCGCGCTACACCCACCGACTCGGACCAGCCCCAGCCAGCAAGGGAAGATCCAGCCGCTGGAAGGCCTCGGTTCCCTGCCCTTAGAAGCATCCTTCGCCTACCTGCAGCACCGCTCTGCTTTCCAAGGGGAGCATCCTCTGGTTCTCCAGCTTCTTCCAGGCTCCCAGCTTGGTCCAGCGCACCACAGCACGGGGATCCCCCTCTGCCAGGCAGTCCACGCTGATGGATTTGCCCACTTTGAGCTGCAGGGGCCCCTTCGGCACCACCGAGACGGTAGGCAGTCCTAGGAGGAGAGAGCAGCGCCTGAGTTCACCCAGGGCCTTCGGGAGACCTTCTCCCCCGGCGTTCCTTCAGAGTCCATCTTTAGCCTCGACTGGACGAGAACGAAAGGGGTCCTTGCCTTTGATGTCCTAGAGAGAGACCCTCGTCATTGTCCCTTACCTTGGACCAGGACGTTGACTAGGCTGTTGGCAATCCCAAACTGGTTGGAGACCACACACCGGTAGGCCCCGTGGTTTTCCGGACGGGCGTTGGAAATGGTGATCGCAGAGCCGTTAGGGCTGATCCTCACATTATCTGAGGAGGGGACGGAAGGAATTAACCAGGCCGGCGCTCCCCAGAATCAGCACCCCCAAACTAACTGGCCTAGCTGCTCACCTGGCAGCCCCCAAACCTCACCTAGCAGCTGGTTGTTGGGAAGCTTCCAGGTGATCTCGAGAGGCGGGGTGCCTTTGTGGACGTGGCACCTGAAGGAGACCTCTTCCCCTCCGCGCACAACCACGCTGTGGGGCTCTATGGAGATGATGGGACTCTGCAGACCTGCCGGGAGAGGGTGACAGTGATCCCTGGAGTCCCAACACTCTCCACTCGCCCACTCCTTGCCCCCACCGGAATGCCAGACGTACGGGAAGCAGGACTGGTGTCGGCCATGACAGAGACCATGAAGGACGCCTCTTGCGGGACGCTGACTCCACTCACACGGCAGACGTATTCGCCAGAGTCGGTGGGGGTGAGTCGGACCAGTCGCAGGTGGGCGTTGGAGATCTGTGGGGGCCGGGCAGAAAGAGGAAAAGCATTGCAGATTTCTGATTTCCCCACCTGCATGAGCCCCCACTTCTGTCAATAAGACTGCCTTCTTTCCCCCATGGCAGACAGGCTCGCCGCTACCTGGTGACCCGCAGGCAGCTGACCCTCTCGCCGATACCAGGTGAACGTGGCCTGGGGCTGGCCTGGAGCAACGCATGACAGATCCAGGGTCTCTCCTTCAATGGCGGAAGAGGAGGAAGCCTCAATCCTCAGGGCTGGGGCAGCCCCTGCGGCTGCACGAAGGGAGAAGAAAACACCTCGAATGAGCTGGGCCTATCCTGCAGCAGGTCTGGGTTGCCAAGAGGGGAGCACAGGGGTCTTACGGTGGGAGGGGCCCTCACTGTCCTGGATGGTGACCACCAACACCGCCTCCTGGATGGCATTGGGGCTGCTGACACGGCAGACGTACTCGCCGGAGTGGGCGGAGGAGACCTGCGGGATGCGGAGGCGAGTGCCCGAGACCTGTCAAGGAGAGGTAAGTTACCGACTCACCGCAATGGTGCCCCCGTTGGTATTTGGCTCTTCCGCTCACCCTCCTTCCCCAGAGAGGAGCTGCGAAGGGTGAAAGAATCGAGGATCGCCACCAGGGGTGGTATTCACTTACCTTCGCTACCAGTTTGTAAAAGTGAGCGTGCGGGCGGGGCCTTCTGTGCACGCGCAGGGCCATTCGCACACGCACGAGAACGTCAAAAACAGGATGTGATGACGTCCGGTCAGGTGGGCAGAGCCTCCCGCAGCCGCCGCTACCAGTTCACCCGAACTGGATAGAACTGACTGACTGCCACCCTCACCCGAGTTAGGTAAAGCAGATGCGCCTTTCCCCCTCTACCTGGTGGTTGGGTGGGAGGGGTCCTCCTCTCTTGAACCAGCTGACTTTGGGGTTAGCCTGGCCAGACACGAGGCAGTTCAGTTCCAAGGTCTGCCCCTCAGCGAGGGAAGAGGAGGACGATTCGATCCGTACCGGCGAGATCACCCCAGAAGCTGCAATGAAAAAAGAAATGCTGGATTGCATCCCCTGTTGCCTGGCTCCCCAATTTCCCTTTCCTCCCCTTTTCCCTCTGGCCAGGGAGGGGCCTGCCACATGCCACAAGCTTCCTGGGCACCTACTGGGTGAGCCGCCTGAGCTGCTGGGAATGGACACGATGATGGACGTCTCCAGTCGGCTGGTGCCATCGTTCGCGTAGCAGACGTACTCGCCCGAATCAGCTGCCGAAACTTGTGAAATCCGGAGGCGGGTTCCGAAAATCTGTTGCCGGTGGGGGAAAAAAAGCAGACAACCAAGAACTGATTTCTTTTACCAACAGAAGCCATTTCCCCCCGGCCCCTTGGATTTCCCAAAGCCCCGATGTCAAGATACAGCACGAGAATCCAAATAAAACTGCAGGTTCATTCTGTTCCCGAAAAACTTACTGTTTATTGAATACACTGCATGGTAATGTCGAAGTAAAACTAACTGAGGTTCCCAAACACCAGTTGATAGAATTAAACCATAATTTTCCCAGCCAAACCCCTGACCTCTCACATTTGTCCTCGCTTAGTTATGGGAACCGTCTGCTTCAACTCCACACCTGCTATGATGTCCTTGAGAAGGTTTCAGGCTCTCACAGTCTTCAGCGGAATCGTAAAGGTTTTGTTTCTCCATCTAACACAGTGGTTCTCAACCTTTATAGTGCTGCGACCTCTTTAATACAATTCCCCACGATGTGGTGACCCCAACCGTAAAATTATTTTCGTTTTGAATTTATCGCGCCTGAAGCCATATTGGCTAGAGATCTGAACTCCTTGCGATTGTCTTGAGGACGGAGGCATTAAAGTGGAGACTCCTCCCCTATTAAGTTTATCGCGCCTGAAGCCAGATTAGGCTAGCGATTGGGAGTGATTGCAGCTGGCTTGAGAGGGAGACATCAGAGCAAAGATTTCTCTTTTTTTTAATTCATCGCGCCTGAAGCCGAATTCGGCTAGCGATTTGAAGAGCCTGCAGATGGCTTGTGGAGTCAACCATTGGAGCGCGATTCTTCGACTCGCAAGTATACTTCCCATATTTCCGATGGTCTTAGGCGACCCCTGGCAAATCGTCATTCGACCCCCAACGGGGTCGCGACCCACAGGTTGAGAACCGCTGGTCTAACACATTCTAAACTGATACTTCCCTCCCCACTCTAATGGTAAGTTGAAAGGAAGAGGCACATAGCTATCATCCTTGACACCCGGTTTCCATTTCTTAAGCCCCCAAATATTACGCCAAGGCGTTTCAGGAGATCCCACGTCCCAAGACCGAAAATGCATAACGCACATTCTGAAAAATAATGCCTGGCTAATCCAGTTTGCCCACAATCACAACCCTGCTTCCGTTCCATCAGCCGCCCTCTGCAGCCTCTGGGTCTCCCAAAGCCCACCATTGCTCAAATGCTGCGGGAATCTCTGCTACCTCCCCTTACCTGACTGTGGACGGGCAGGGCGCCCTCGCGCTTGTACCACATCACCCTGGCTTGGGACTGACCGGCCACCAGGCAGTTCAGGTCCAAGGTCTGCCCCTCGGAGATGACTGCGGAGGAGGTTTCAATCCTGATTGGGGGAGTGACGCCCACAGCTAGAAGAGCCAGGGGAAAGGAGAAAACAGGGATCTTGTCAAGATTCAAAGCGTACTCATGTTGCTTTCATTTTTACTGCTTCTGAGCTTGCCTATGGGGGGACAGAAAGGGTTGTGGATTGTAACCATCAAGCACTCAGCCCATGGGAACCAAGGTCGCTTCAGCAGGTGTTTGTCAGACCTTCCAGACATCTTCTCATAACAATATTGTGACACTTAACTGGACAATGTGTCCTGCACTATTTATTTATTTATTTATTTATTTAATCGCATTTTTATATCGCCCTATCT
The DNA here is from genome assembly GCF_028640845.1 of Ahaetulla prasina. Taxonomy (NCBI): domain Eukaryota; kingdom Metazoa; phylum Chordata; class Lepidosauria; order Squamata; family Colubridae; genus Ahaetulla; species Ahaetulla prasina. The sequence continues at coordinate 10,449,873 of NC_080556.1, read as the reverse complement.
CCCGGGGGACTCAGGGCGGTTTACAGCCTAATAAAAACATACATATAAATACAAAATAAAACACCAATTAAAAAACTTATTAAATAAGGCCGAATATTAAAAAATTGCGATAAAAATAATAAAACCCCGTTAAAACCAAATTTAAAATTTAAAATTCTAGTCCAGTCCTGCGCAAATAAATAGATGTGTCTTAAGCTCGCGGCGAAAGGTTCGAAGGTCAGGAAGTTGGCGAAGTCCTGGGGGAAGTTCGTTCCAGAGGGTGGGAGCCCCCACAGAAAAGGCCCTTCCCCTGGGTGTCGCCAGTCGGCACTGCCTGGCGGACGGCACCCTGAGGAGTCCCTCCGTGTGAGAGCGCACGGGTCGGTGGCAGCAGACGGTCCCGTAGGTAACCCGGCCCTATGCCATGGAGCGCTTTGAAAATAGTTACCAAAACCTTGAAGCGCACCTGAAAGGCCACAGGTAGCCAGTGCAGTCTGCGCAGGAGAGGTGTCACATGGGAGCCACGAGGGGCTCCCTCTATCACCCGTGCAGCCGCAACTAATTGGACGGAGGGAGGAATCTACACTTTAATTATATTGGATTGTGCGGGAATTAGCCAGAGCTGGCTTTGCTTTTATTCTGTGCCAAAATGATGTACTCAATATTAAGTTTTGCATTAAGAGATTGGATCGTCTCGATGGCACTTGCTGGATTGGGTTTGTCAGTCGGAACCTTGACAGATCCATTTCAATGACAGAGATCCCCATGGAGCAGGGAATCACACCCTCCAGCCCAGCCCCCCGGGGAGGGGGACTTACAGTAGGACCCCATTTCGCCCTTGATGGTCACCACTAGTGAGGCCTCATGAATGGCTGAGCCGTGGCTGACGCGGCAGACGTATTCCCCAGAGTCAGTTGGTGAAGCCTGTGGGATGCGCAGGAGGAAGCCGGAGACCTGGGGAAAGGCGAGCCGAGGGTGAACGGGGATGAGAAGCACCTTCCAGGTGCTGGCCTCTTCCTCGCAGCACCTGGAGGCGTTTCCAGGACAAAAGCCCCTTTTTAGTGAACCCTGCATGGGCGGGGCCATACCTGGTGGCTGGCAGGAAGAGCCCCTCCTCGCTTATACCAGGTGACTTTCGCCTGCGGCACAGAGGCAGCCACGATGCATTTCAGGTCTAAGGTGTGGCCCTCGGAGGGCGAGGTGGAAGAAGACTCGATCCGTACAGGTGGGATCACCCCGGCGGCTGCAATAGTCAAAAGAGAAGAAAGGTCAGGGCTATTGCCAAATGCCCCCCACCCAACCAGGGAGAAGCCAAGCCTTGGAAAAGCCCCACAGTTGCTGCCTTCTCTCTTCCCAGCTGACCCACGTAACTTGTGACCCCCGAACCTGGCCCCATGCCCGAAAGTGACTCTGAGAGTGAGGGGGAAGGGCCAGTAAGGCTTACCTCGGGAGCACTGATTCCTTTGGCTCAGCTCCAGGAGCCAGAACCAGACCAATCGGAGGACGTAATGAGGCCGTCATCCCCTGATTCCTCCCTTCCCCAGGCTACGCCTTCAGACCCATCTGATAATAATAATCAAGCTTGGCTTGACCCGCGCTTCAGAAGATTAGAGAGGCGGCGTCATCAAAAGGAAGGGTGGGGCAGGAGCCCCACCCCACAGGATATATAAGGAGCTTTGGGACTGCTCTCACTCCACGGGAAGCAAAAGTTTAGCTGAACCGTTTCAAAAAGAGCTGAAAGTCTTGCTACGGGGCTGGGAAGTGGCTCAACAGGCTAATGCAGTCTGTTATTAACAGCAGCTGCCTGCAATTACTGCAAGCTCGAGTCCCACCAGGCCCAAGGTTGACTCAGCCTTCCATCCTTTATAAGGTAGGTAAAATGAGGACCCAGATTGTTGGGGGGGCAATAAGTTGACTTTGTATGTAAATATACAAATAGAATGAGACTATTGCCTTACACATTGTAAGCCGCCCTGAGTCTTCGGAGAAGGGCGGGATATAAATTCAAAAAAACCCCCCAAAAAACAAACAAAACCCGTGAGTCATTTGTTTGAACTTTGGCAGGAAGCTGCGATTTCTCTGCCAGGACTGATAAGAGCCGTGAATCCACTGGCTGAAGGCCAGCTCGTGGGTCTGAAGTGGGGAAGGAGACAGAACAGTAACCCTTGGGAGGCAGAGAAGCAGATCCTTTAAACCCACGATGGCGAACCCATGGCACACATGCCAGAAGTGGCATGCAGAGCCATCTCTCCGGGCACGTGAGTCGTTGCCCATTGCCCTTCCAGGTTCCGATGCACCGGCCAACTGATCTTCACACGCACAGGAGTACCGGAAACCAGAAGAGCAGCAAATGCACATGCTGGGAGGCAGCTCTTCTGGTTTCCGGTGCACACGTGCGCACCGGCCACCTGGTCTTCCGGTTTCTGGCGCGCATGCGGGTGTAAAGACCAGCTGGCTGGCGCGCACGCACACACCGCAAACTGGAAAATCATCTTCCCGGCGTGCACATGTGCAGCGGGCGGCTGCTCTTCTGATTTCTGGCACATGCATGCACGCTGGCCATCTGGTCTTTGCACACGCATGTGCACCAGAAACTGGAAGACCAGGTGGCTGGTGCACATTTGCGTGCCAGAAATGGAAAGAGCAGTGCGTGCACTCCGTGCCGAAAAGATTCGCCAGCACTGCTTTAAACGTTCCAAGGCTTAAGATTCCTTTCAGGACCCTGTACAGCTAGTCCTCGACTTACGACCACCATCGAGCCCAGAATTTATGTGTCTAAAGTGAGACTGTTAGTTGAGTGAGCTTTGGTCCGTTTTACGACTTTTCTCGCCACGTTTGTTAAATGTGAATCACGGCAGTTGTTGTTACGTGAGTAACACCGTTGCTGAGTGAATCCGGCTTCCCCGTTGATTTTGCTTGTCAGAAGGTCGCAAAAAGAGAATCGCGTGACACCTTCCCCCCCCCCCGCAACCCCCCCCTGGGGAAAACGCGACCGTCATAAATATTAGCCAGTTGCCGAGCATCGGAATGTAAATCCCAGGGATACTGCAAACGATCGTAAGTGTGAAAAATGGCCATAAAGTCCCTTTTTTCAGTGCCGTCATTAACTTTGAACGGTCACTAAGCTCACCGTTGTAAGCCGAGGACTGCCTGTATTTCCTCCCTTTGCTTTTTCACGCTGCCAACCTTTGAGGTTCAAACCTCCCTCATTCCCTCCCTTATGAGCAGCTCAGAGGTGGGGTTCACTTACGTTCCCGACCGGTTCGCAAATGTGAGCGCGCGCATGCGCTTCACTCAGACGCACCACCTCTGTGCATGTGTGCAAGGCCTTCTGTGCATGCGCACGGCCTTCTGCCCATGCGTAGTACTCGCGCATTACATCCCGGAGGGTAGGCAAAACCTCCCGCAGTCACCACTACCGGTTCGCCCGAACCGGACAGAACCGGCTGAATCCCACCTCTGGAGCAGCTTCAAGAGAAGGGAGTCCTTACGGAAATTGGGGCTGCTCTCCTGCTGCTGGACAGTGACCAAGACGGAGACTTCCTGGCTGGCGGCATCGGAGCTGACTCGGCAAACGTACTCTCCGGAGTCGGCTGGAGAGATGTTGACCAGACGCAGGCGAGTTCCCAAGGCCTGAAAGAGGACGGCACCCTTATCAGCGCGCCCTTAAATCAACCTATCTGCGCTGACGATGAAGTATGGATTTATAGATTTTACGCTCGAGGGAAAAAAATGATGATGGTTCTAAAACCCTTAACAAAAGAATAGTAATGAAAATAATTCTTTTGCATTTGGAGCGAGGAGACATTTCCGAATCCTCAGTTGAAAATAATGATTATTTATACCGCAACCTTTGCAGAATGGCCCACCATATCCGCCAACGTCTATCTCAGAGGCAGATGGAGCTCGGTTCGTACACAGAGTAAGGGCAGGTCTGGGGAGCCAGACTTTGGAGCCACCTGATTCCATTTGTCATGCCCCAGTCTGAATCTGCCGGAGAAGATGAGCTGGAACAAGAGCCGACAGAGGTTGAAAGGGCGGCTCTCTTGGCTTGGAGGAAACTGGGGAAGGGCAGAGTCAGTCCGGGTGACAGCTTTTCACAGGTTTAGAAAGGCTTGCAGACAGGGAAGAGGTGGAGGAGGAAGAGGAGGAAGAGGAGGAGGAGGAGAGGCAGAGCTCAGGGGAAGAACAAGAACCACCCCCTCCTGATCCTAGAGCATGGAGAGAAGAGAGAAGGCGAAAACAACGCAGACTGAGCCGGCTACGAGGGAGGAGAGTGCCCCGCCCCCCCTTCACAAGGCACACCTGGGGACTGAGATGTTAAGGAGGTGCCTGTGGGAGGGGCATTTGTCGAGAACAAGCGTTGAATCTGTGGAGCCTTGTGTGCACTTGCCGACGCCACTGTGCTCTGGTCTTGTGGGGCTTGCCCGGTTTGCCTGCTTCACTGAATTTCTTGCTCTGGTTACTGTTTGGCTAACCTAGTTTATTGGATGACTCGCAGCCAGAGGCTGCTAAAGGTGCATGTGAGAGCTTTGCTCCAGGACTTGTCGTAAACGTGGGGACGTTTGGGGGCAAAGTTGGAGCAATGAAGGGGAGTTAGACCTGTTCTTTGGCTGTGTTGCTTTTGTGCCATGCCCCGGGTCCTCATACCGTTTCCCCCAATAGCAGTTCTGGGCTCCAAAGTCCAGTTTTCAAAATCAATTAGTTTTCCAGCTAATCAAAGTGCTTTGAAACTGGCATTGTGCCCAAGAGCCAATTTGGGACACTCTGCGGGCAGCGAGGTGCCTTCGAGACTGTAGCTTTTAGCTCCCAAATGCCAAAGTGGCCCCAAAGCTATTATCCAGTTAAGGCTATGTCATGCCTGTACCTGGTGGTGGGGTGGCAGGGCTTCACCCCGTCTGTACCAGGTAACCATAGTCTGCTCCGGACGAGCAACCACGCAGTCCAATTCCAGTGTTTGCCCTTCCGCTATGATGGATGAGGAGGCCTCGATCCTCACTGGGGGAGCCACGCCAAAAGCTGGAGAGAGCAGAAGGGAGGGTGAAGTTCCCGCCAGCCCCAACCAAGCCCGACCCTCCTGCAGGAAGCCCCACACCTACTGGAGGAGGAGCGGGTTATGGAGATGAGGATGGAAGCTTCTCGGGTGAGGGAATCCAGGTTGACGCGGCAGACGTATTCTCCCAGGTCAGCCGGGGAGATCCGGGGGATGCGCAGGTGGGAACCAGAGACCTGCGGGTTGAGGAAGAAGAGACAGTCGGCACACAGATGAAAGGGATGCTGTAAATCGGGGTCAACGACCCCCAATCCGTGGACCGGCCACTGGGACATGGCTTGCCAGAAACCGGTCCACGCATACAAGTGACGCCCCATCCGCGGGATGCAGGCAGCATGTGAAACCACGCCCTCTCCGGTCCGTGGAAAAGCCTCCCTCCACGGAACTGATCCCTGGTGCCCAAAAAGTTGGGGGCGCTGCTGTAAACACCCTCCCGGGGAAGAGAGGTCTCTGGACAAAGCTCCAGCCCCTAGGGCAGTGGGGAAATTCAGCCGGTTCTATCCGGATCAAGCAATTCAGTAGCGCCAGCGGTGGGAGGCTCTGCCCACCCGCCCGGATGTCATCATGTCCCATTTTTGACCCTCTGTGCATGTGCGGAAGGCTCTGTGCATGCGTGGAGGAGGTGTGTGCGCTCCTATTTGCGAACCGGTAGCGAAGGTAAATGAATACCACCCCTGCCCGAGGGGCTCCCATACCTGGTGGCCGGCTGGCAAAGATCCGCCTCGTTTGTACCACGTGACGGTGGCGCTGGTTTGGCCGGCCACAACACAGTTCAAGTCCAAGGCTTGTCCTGGGACAAGGGAGGATGACGAAGGCTCGATCCAGAGTGGAGGCATAACTCCCGAGGCTGCGAAGACAGGAAGAAGGGAGGGACTGACAATCCGTTAACAGACCTCTCCCCTCCTTCCAGCCCTACCCTACAGGCTTCTATGGGCCTGGTTGGAAGGGGAGAGCTGAACATCCCCTGGAAATTCCCCTTCCTTCTTTGGCCCTTCCATCTCCAAGGGCTGGACCGATGAAACGCACAGGTTCTGGATCTTAAGCTGAGACCCGCGCTTCTGACTCACTTTCGGAACTTCTGTGCACGGTGATTACTTTGGAGGCCTCTCGAACGACACCACTGTCACCGTCAGTCACCCGACACACGTATTCGCCCGAGTCCGCTGCTGTGGCTTTGAGAATCCTCAAATGGAGGCCGGAAATCTGAAGGGGAGAAGGCGGTTGAGAAATGGGGCGAGGATCCCAAAAAGGGAAGGAAGAAGCACGTGCTCTAGCCAAGGGTCTCCCGCTGCACCCGGCGTACCTTGCGATTAGTCGGCAGGGCCCCTTCCCGCTTGTACCAAGTGACTCTGGGCTGCGAGAGACCAGTGACCTGGCAGGCGAGGTCCAAGGACTGACCCTCGGTGATGGAAGAGGAGGCAGAGTCGATGTGGACTGGCGACGGCCCTGAGAAAGTCAGAAGTCGGGTCAGCTTTTCTCGCCCACCAATTCCAGGACTCCATTCCCAAGCAAAGATGGCCGGGAAGGGAGACAAAAGATTGTGCCCCAATTGTTGACTCCTGGCTCTCCTTCCCACACCCAGGTGTGGTCTTTGGCCTTACCTTGGGAGGAAGTGTGGCTCTGCTGGATGGTCACCTTGATGGAGGCTTCCTTCGGGCCAGCTCCGTTGCTGACTCGGCAGACGTATTCCCCGGAGTCAGCGGCCGAGACCTCCAAGATCCGCAGTAGGGACCCATAGATCTAGAGAGGAAGCAGCGATATCCATTACACCGCGGAAGCCTCCCCCCCCTCTTTTCTTTAAAGTGTTTAGTATAGATAGTCCTCGACGTACAACTGCAACGGAGCCCAAAATTTATGTTGCTAAGCGAAACATTGCTTGTGACTTTTGGCCCCCATTTTATGCAACTTTTCTTGCCACCGTTCTCAAGCGACCCGCTGCCATTGTGAACTCGGTAACCCGGTTGTTAAGTGAATCTGTCGACCTTGTTAGTCAGCAAGTGAGAGAGATCTTTAGGGCCAGATAAGACCAACCGCTCCGAATGAAATGTATGTTCCGACCTAGGCTTCCCAAGAGCATGAAGCAGACTCCTTGTCCCAACAAAAAAAACCTTTTTATTAAGTGACTGTGAATTCCTCTCCTTCACATCCAGCGAAGTCTTTCAAGGGAGAATTTACAGTCACAGACCTTATCTGGCTTGGGGAGCTACCAGGCCGATATCTTCAAAACTTGGCAAGGAGTCTCTGAGAGTCACGAACCAATTAAGGAACAAATTGTCTCCTGCAAACTCCACTCCCCTTTTGCTCCTCTTTATTCCCTGTGGGAGGGGCCATTCACCCCTGTGGCTTTACTCCTGAGTCGACCCTTGTTCCTTAGCTGTTCCCTTCTCCTGGCAGCTCTGCGCATGTGCACACTGGGAACAGGCTCCAGCTGTTCTTCTGCCCCACTGATGTCTGACTCCGAAGGCAGCTGATAGCTGGCATACGGCCCTGGCCCCTTCTCTGCCTCTGAAGCAGAGCCCTCATCAGAGCCTTCCCCAGACTCCAGAACTGGCCCATGTTCTTCCCCAACCTCCTCACTCTCCAAATCTGCTGCCAGACCCGCTGGCGGGCCACAACAGTGTATTCTTTCTCCTCGTAATCATGAGGAAATTCTTTATCGTTTTGGGCAAGCCAGGGAGGCTCTTTTCCAACTTCCCCCCTTTCGTTGCCTAGAATGAAATCAAGAGGCCCGCAAAGAGAAGGAGGGATGCGGCCACCCACTCCCCTCAGGCCCCGGGAGAGTCCGAACCTGGTGGTTGGCTGGCAGGGCCCCTCCCCGCCGGTACCACGTGACGGACGCTGTAGGGTGACCGGCCACCACGCAGTTCAAATCCAAGGACTGGCCTTCGGTGACTGAAGAGGACGAAGGTTCAATCTTGACGATCGGTGAGGTGCCAGATGCTGAACGGACACAAAGGGCAAAGAGAAAGGATGCAAGGACATCCCTCGCACTGCGAGGGGGCGAGTATCAGTCCGGGTTCGAATAGGCCCATGATGGTGAACCTATGGCACATGTGCTACAGCTGGCATGCAGAGCCCTCTTTCCACTGTGGATGTGCCCAATTTTGGGCCCAGAGACTGCAAGGGGGCCTGCTAGGCCCAAAATGGGGGGCGGGGTGTGTGTGGCGCCCCCCCGGCCGGTTTTTGGGCCCAGGAGGCTGCAAGGAGGCCTGCTAGGCCTAAAATGGGGGGCGGGGTGTGTGGCGCCCCCCCGGCCGGTTTTTGGGCCCAGGAGGCTGCAAGGAGGCCTGCTAGGCCCAAAATGGGGGGCGGGGTGTGTGGCGCCCCCCCGGCCGGTTTTTGGGCCCAGGAGGCTGCAAGGAGGCCTGCTAGGCCCAAAATGGGGGGCGGGGTGTGTGGCGCCCCCCCGGCCGGTTTTTGGGCCCAGGAGGCTGCAAGGAGGCCTGCTAGGCCCAAAATGGGGGGCGGGGTGTGTGGCGCCCCCCCCGGCCGGTTTTTGGGCCCAGGAGGCTGCAAGGAGGCCTGCTAGGCCCAAAATGGGGGGCGGGGTGTGTGGCGCCCCCCCGGCCGGTTTTTGGGCCCAGGAGGCTGCAAGGAGGCCTGCTAGGCCCAAAACGGGGCACGGGGATCGTGCACGCATGCGCGTGGGGGGGGGGCGCATTGCATTATGGGTTTCAGCACACGACAAGAAAAAGGTAAGTTATAGAAGCTATAAGGGAGATATTTTTTGAATTGGATTGGATTTTTATGCTTTAGTTGGTTTTAAATACTTTAGGATTAATTTGTTCTATTGATTTATATATTTTATTACTGTTAATTGTTAAAAAAAATTTTTAATTTTTTTTTAATTTTCTGTAGGATTTTGGTTATGTTAGGAGGAAGTGAGAGCTAGACCACTTCAATGCGGGCTCTGCCGACTCCCGTCGGGCTGCTTCCCACGCACATGTACACCCCTCTGTCGGCAATCGTGATGGACGGTATCACCAGGGTGGAGATGTCGGTTCTCTCGGAGTGGGACTGCAGACACAAAGGGACAGCCTTGGAGATCCTCCAGCGGCAGCTGGCTTCCCACCCTCCTGGGCCACATGGGGGAGTGTCAAGGAGGGCCCAGAGCTGGGCAGACCCACCCTCAGCATCCGTGAGACTGGACACAAACAAGAAAACAGGCAGAAGCAGCAGGCAAGGGGGGGACGCAGAATCGGGGTGCAGCCAACACAATCTGGGTGGGTGAGAGGCAACACGAAGCAATTTGTCGGGGGGGGAGATCTTGCTTCTCTCTGCTGGAGAACCAGAGGCCGAAAGACGGAGGCCGAAGACGGAGCCGACCAGCAGAGCAACACGAGGGGCTCATGCAGAGGGATACCTGCTGGAGCTCCTGTATTCGTTGCCGGACGGCTTCCCAGCTGCCACTTTGAAAGTGGAAGAACCCAGAGACAGGAAGCGCCTGGCCCAGGAGTGGGTGGTGGGTGGGTGGGAGGCAAGAGAGAGAAGGAGAGGGAGAGGGGGACAGAGGCCGCCAGAAAGATCAGAAGCCCCAAAGAAGGCATCGCAGAAGGCTGGGTCTGCTCCTGGCCCACATCTTCCCTGGGGCAACCTCACCTGGACCCAAAGGTTTGGGAGGGGCCATCTTCCCTGAGAGACCAGGCCTTACCTGTGGAGGCAAGCTGCCGTCCTCTTTCTCCCAGGTGATGGTGGCCGCTGGGGAGCCCGCAGCCCGGCAGTACAGTCTGACGGTGCTGCCTTCCTGCACCTCTGTCCGTTCGGGGCTCACTTGCACTTGGGGGACGCTGGTACCTGCCCAGGAGCAAAGGGGAGATCAGTCCCTCTCTCTCTCTCTCTCTCTCTCTCAATCTGTCACGCCATTTATGTCCGGGTTCTCTGGTTGTCCCACTTAAATTCACTGTGGAGATTTCTTGCCTTTGGCAAATTTGATTAGGTATCAGCTAACTCTCCGAGTGGTGTGGTGGCCTAGAGGTGGAGTTCTCACCTCACAATCAGGAGGCTGTGAGTTCGATCCTAGGTAGAGGGAGATATTTCTCTCTCTGGGCACACTGAGAACAAAACTCCGCATTGGCAACAGGAAGGGCGTCCGGCCTTTAAACCCTGCCATCTCCATTCAGTTGCCCAGACTGCACCCCGCAAGGTGGAGCGCCCATAATATTGACTATAGGGTCGATAAAAGATGATGATCAGCTAAGTCTCTGCTCTTTTTGCCTGAAGAATAAATCTTCCTGAATGCCTCCTAGGAAGATGGACTCTGAGGTCTTGCCCCCCACCCCTCAGAAGAGCCCTATTATCCTCAATCCCATGCTGAAGAAGGGAGAAATAAAGGGTTGCTGGGGGCCACCTCTCCCCAGTATTGGGCATCCGCCTTGTGGCATGCTTCGTTTTTGTGGCCGGAAAGGTTCAGCTCAACTTACTTTGCACTTGCAGGAAAGCTCGGGCCATGTGCTGCCCAACGCTGTTTTGAACTCGGCACAGGTACTGGGACTCGTCGGCAGGCTCAACTGCAGTGAAGCGCAGGATCCCGCCCTGGATAACGGCCTTGGGGGAGATGACACCCCCGGGTCCTCCTGGAGCAAAGACAAAAGTTTCCCAGTTATCTGAAGAGTGGGGGGCGGGATCTGCTTATTGTGGAGAGAGGGCCGCTCCGTTCTGCCCCGCGCTGGGCACAAAACTGAGTCCTGGAACACCCAGCTGAAAACAGCGTCGGCCAAGCTAGAGAGGCATTCTTTAGAACAGGGGTGTCAAACTCAAGGCCCGCAGGCCGGATGTGGTCCATGGGGTGCTTAGATCTGGCCCGACCTGGAAACAGCAAAAGACTGGCCCACGTGGCCCTCCCGAGCTCTGTTTTCACTGGCCGAGGGTTACTGGAGGATCTCGCTCGGGAGCTCATTTTCGCTGATAGAGCAGTTGGTCCACCACAGGCACCACCGACACAAATGACTTGAGCTGGGCATGCCCACCCTCACCACGCCCACCCTGGCCCCCCGAGGTCAAACACAACCCTGATGCGGCCCTCAATGAAATCAAGTTTGACACCCCTGCTTTAGAAGGTTCCCCTATAAACCGCACAATCCTGCGTTAAATCTTTTTTTTTTGAGCCACAAGACTCTCTGAATCTTATTTCACTTGTATTTTGTATTTGTAACTTGTATTTAAGTTACAGCTAAAGCAGGGGTCCCACACCCATGGGCCGCGGCCCACTACCGGGCCTTGAGCTGTTCGGAACTGGGCTGTGAAATAGCAATAGCACTTAGACTTACATATCGCTTCCTAGTGCTTACAGCCCTCTCTAAGCGGTTTCCAGAGTCAGCCTCTTGCCCCCAACAATCTGGGTCCTCATTTTACCCACCTCGGAAGGATGGAAGGCTGAGTCAACCAGGAGCCTAGTGAGATTCGAACTGCCAAACGTATGGCAGTCAGCAGAAGTAGCCTGCAGTACCACACTCTAACCACTGTGCCACCTCGGCTCTCTAAAGTGATGAGTGAGTGTGCATGCATTCCCCACTTGTGCGAGCAGCGGGCGAGCCCGTGCATGAATGCACCATTTGTGCGAGCGGCCGGGTAAATGGAGCTGCATGCCCATGTGCTGGCCCACTGCTCGCGTGGAACCCTCCCCACTCCTCCCTCCCATGACGGTCCCAAAGCTGGAAAGGTCGAGGAACTCTTGAACTAAAGCAGTTACTCCACTCAGAGCCATTATGAGCAAATAACTTCCTTTAGTTATTGATTTTGTCTATAACGGCTAACAGGAAAAGCGAAGCGCAGCTCTGGACACGCGTGCTAGTCGTTGAACGTCATCCAGCGGTGAAATCCAGCTGGATCTATCCGGCTCGTGCAAGCAGGTAGTGCCGGCAGTGGGAGGCTCCGCCCACCCGCTGGGACATCATTACAGCCCGTTTTTTACCCTTTGCGCATGCGCAGAAGGCTCTGCACGTGTGTAAAAGAGGCACATGCATGCGTAGTGTGCGTGCGCTCCCGCATACTCCCGCTCCCCATCTGGTAGCAAAGGTAAGTGTATTTCACCAATGACATCATCCGTTTATGGGAGGCACCGAGAACGCTTTCGCTCGACAGAAGGTGGGGGAAACAGTTTTACTGTAGGCCACTGGGGGTTCCTCTGCCGCATTCAACGGCTCTGGCTGAATTCTCTTTGCAAGTGATTAAGTCCCAAAGGTGGTTTTTCAAGAGGCAACTGGACTTCCTTGTTTTTCTTTGAAGATGTCAACGGAAGAAGCTTCTGGGATGAGAAGCGAAACCTCTTCAAAGGAAAAAAACCAGAAAATCCAGTTGGCTCTTGAAAAGAGTTGAAGAAGCTTCTGGGATGAGAAGCGAAACCTCTTCAGAGGAAAAAAACCAGAAAGTCCAGTTGCTTCTTGAAAAGAGTTGAAGAAGCTTCTGGGATGAGAAGCGAAACCTCTTCAGAGGAAAAAAACCCAGAAAATCCAGTTGCTTCTTGAAAAGAGTTGAAGAAGCTTCTGGGATGAGAAGCGAAACCTCTTCAGAGGGAAAAAAACCAGAAAGTCCAGTTGCTTCTTGAAAAGAGTTGAAGAAGCTTCTGGGATGAGAAGCGAAACCTCTTCAGAGGAAAAAAACCCCCAGAAAGTCCAGTTGCCTCTTGAAAAGAGTTGAAGAAGCTTCTGGGATGAGAAGCGAAACCTCTTCAGAGGAAAAAACCAGAAAATCCAGTTGTGTGTGTGTGTGTGTGTGTGTGTGTGTGTGTGTGCATATGTGCGTGTGTGTGTAAAAAGTTGATCTCAGGTCAACCCCTGACAGGACTACACAGACCTGTCCTTGTTTGGCGTCCAGGCTCAACCCAGAAGTGGGTTTTTTTCCACGGTTGCCTTCGGGACGCTTTCGCAACCGCCCGATTTCCAGCCGAGGGTTTTTGAGGCCTCTTAAAAGTTGCCCATCTCGTCTGAGCCTTCCCGGTTGCCAAGCCGAGGTCAGCCAGACCGGCTGTTCCTGAAGGGTCTTCCAGAGCAATTTCAGGGCTTACCGATCCACTCCACGGTCGGCTCTGGGCTTCCGGTCACGATGCAGCGAAACTCAGCTGGTTGACCTGGCTGGACGCTCAGCTGCGAGGGTTCAATGGTGGCTGTGGGCTGGACAGCAGCGGCAGCTGCAGGAGGAAGCAGGTTCGGCTTGGTCAGAGTTGGGGAGGCGGGTTTGGAGTGGAGGGGGGGGGCTGGAACGGCGCCCATAAGGATTCCAGAGCCAGGACTGAAATCCTTGGCAAGGCCCGAGATCCCTGCTGGAAGAAATGGCCCAGCACATTGCGCGCATGCAGGCAAGAGAATGTGAGGCATGCACGGACAGAAACATGACCAGAACAACAGGGCCTGGGAGTGTGGTGGGGAGGAGCGGAGGGGGGGATGGATGCAGATGGGAGAATCTGCCTGCCTTTCGCTTTGTTGGCCTGTGAGGCAGAAGGGCAACTCAGCATCCCAGAGAATGGAGCGGGTGGCAGAGGAAGGAAGAAGAGGAGGGAGAAGGAGGAAGAGGATGGAAGAAGAGACGGAGGGAAGAGAAGGAGGAGGAGGAAGAGGAAGAAGAGGGAGGAGGAGGAAGAGGAAGATGGAAGAAGGGAGGAGGAAGAGGAAAGAAAAGAGGAGGCGGGAGGAGGAGGAAGAGGAGGGGAAGAGAAAAGGGAGGGAAGAAGAGAAGGGGGAGGAAGAGGAGGACGGAAGAGAAGGAGGGAGAAGGAGGAGGAAGTGGAAGGAGGGAAGAAGAGGAGGGAGGAGGAGGGAGGAGGAGGAAGAGAAGGAGGAGGAGGAAGAAGGGAAGGAGAGAGGAGGAAGAGGAGGAGGAAAGAGGAGGAGGGAGGAGGAGGAAGGAGGAGGGGAAGAGGAAGGAGGAGGAGGAAGAAGAGGAGGAGGAGGAAGAGGAGGAGGAGAAGGAGGAGGAGAAGGAGGAGGAGGAGGAAGAAAAAGTGGAAAAGGAGGAGGAGGGAGGAGGAAGAGAAGGAGGAGGAGGAAGGAAGAGGGGAAGGAGGGAGGAGGAAGAGGAGGAGGAAGGAAAAAGAGGAGGGGGGAGGAGGAGGAAGAGGAGGGGGAAGAGGAAGAGAAGGGAAGAAGAGGAAGAGAAGGAGGAGGAGGAGGAGGAGGAGGAGGAAGAGAGGAGGAGGAGGAGGAGGAGGAGGAAGAGGAAGAGGAAAAGGAGAAGGAGGAGGAGGAAGAGAAGGAGGAGGAGGAAGGAAGAAGGGAAGGAGGGAGGAAAAAGAGAAGGAGGAAAAGGAGGAGGAGGGAGGAGGAAAGAGGAAGAGGAAAGGAGGAAGAGGAGGATGAAAGAAGGGAAGGAGGGAGGAAGAGGAGGAGGACGGAAGAAGAGGAGGAGCAAGGAGGAGGAGGAAAGAGGAGGAGGAAGAGAAGGCCAAACAGCACCAGCCAACGGGCAAAGAAGTGTTTCAGTGAGGGGAGGGGGGTGGACAGGCACCTGCAGGCCAAACCGACTTACAAGGTCTGTGGCCTTCCACCATTTCTACGGGACCATAGAACATCTGGGTCTTCGATGGAGCTGAAAACAGGGTTGGGGGAGAGGGGGTGGCGTGTGAAAAAGTGGCCGCGTGATGATGAGCTGCCTCAAGCAGGAGCCTTGCGAGCCCAGGAGCCGTCTTAAAAGACCGGCCTCCCGTTCCCACACACCCCTCCCGCCCTGTGGATGAGAGCGGAAGCGTGTCTTTGCGTGAGCCTGTGAGGAAGCTGCCGGTCCTGGGGCTGGCGGCCCGGACCCAGTGTAGCGCTCGGCGGGAGATGTGGGCTGCTGGGCCAAGTTGGAGGTGTTTTTTCCTGCCCAGCCGGCAGGCGCGAGAGCCGAAGCCCCACCTTGCACATAGAGGGTGGCCGTCCCCTCGTCCATGTCAAACATGTTGGAGCCGGTGCAGATGTAGATGCCGGCGTCCTCAGGCTGCACGTTCCGGATGGTCAGGATACCGTTGAAGTCCATGGCGCGGCTGGGCAGCTTCCCGTTGTTCTGCCGCGTCCACACCAGCGTGTAAGCGGGAGACTGCAGGAGAAGGCAGGAGGTGGACGGGTGAGAGAAAGGGGTGGGGGGAGGAGAGGCAGAAAAGGATCCAAATGCACCCACCCTGCCTGATTCGGGAAAGGGTGGGACATCCAGGGGGAAACTCAGTATGCTGAGCTGAGAGGCAACCACGCTCGTTCTCACCAGTGGTGGGATGCAGCCGGTGCTGTCCGGTTCGAGTGAACCGGTAGTGACCACTGCAGGAGGTTCCACCCAGCCGCTTGGATGTAATGTGTGAGCAACAGCGCATGCGTGGAACACGCACGCTCACATTTGCGAACTGGTAGGGAAGGTAAGTGAATCCTATCTCTGGTTCTCACGCTTTTCCTGTGCACTGCTGCGGCTCTGCAGGTCTCAACAGGCCCCCTGGGACCCCACCAGGTGTACTTCTGCCTGCCATTTGCTCACCAGCAAAACAAACCAGGGCTGCCCCCAGACCCCTTTCTCCCCTCTCCCCCCACCCGCCCCAAAGACTCACCTTGCTCCTGGCTGTGCAGAGGAAGGTGACGTCGCTGCCCGGTTTCACGTTCTGCACCTTCTGCTCTTCCACCGTCACGGAGATAGCCTTGCTGGGGCCTTCTGCGCTGGCCGAGAGAAGCTGGTCAGCCTTGCCCAGCTGGTCCTGGCCTGTCTCTCTCTCTCTTTCACCAGGGAATGAGGGAGCCGGCCCTCGTCAGCTCTGCCCGGGGATCGGGGTATGTGTCCCCTGACACGCCTCCCTGAGCTCGGCAGCCCAGTTTCCGAGTGGAAGATTCCGTCTCACCTGTGACGACCACCTCGCTGCGGCTGGAGTTGGTGAAATGGGGGTTTCGGCAGGTGCAGACATAGACGCCGGCCTCTGGGGGCCGGATGCTAGCAAAGTGCAGCTCGATGCCTGCAGGGGATTCAGGAAAGACAGGGTCAGAAACCAGCCGGCTGCTTTGCCTACAAGCAGCGGTCCCTGACCTCTGGGCCGCAACCCACTAATGGGCCTTGAGCTGTTTGCAACCAGGCAGGCGGCGGCACACAATCCCACCTCTGCGAATGGCGGGTGAGCGCCTGCACACGTGCTCCATTCGCATGACTGGATGGGCGCAGATGCACACCATTCATGTAAATGGTGCACACGCTCACATTTGCGAACTGGTAGGGAAGGTAAGTGAATCCTATCTCTGGTTCTCATGCTTTTCCTGTGCACTGCTGCGGCTCTGCAGGTCTCAACAGGCCCCCTGGGACCCCACCAGGTGGACTTCTGCCTGCCATTTGCTCACCAGCAGAACAAACCAGGGCTGCCCCAGACCCTTTCTCCCTCTCCCCCACCCGCCCCAAAGACTCACCTTGCTCCTGGCTGTGCAGAGGAAGGTGACGTCACTGCCCGGTTTCACGTTCTGCACCTTCTGCTCTTCCACCGTCACGGAGATAGCCTTGCTGGGGCCTTCTGCGCTGGCCGAGAGAAGCTGGTCAGCCTTGCCCAGCTGGTCCTGGCCTGTCTCTCTCTCTCTTTCACCAGGGAATGAGGGAGCCGGCCCTCGTCAGCTCTGCCCGGGGATCGGGGTATGTGTCCCCTGACACGCCTCCCTGAGCTCGGCAGCCCAGTTTCCGAGTGGAAGATTCCGTCTCACCTGTGACGACCACCTCGCTGCGGCTGGAGTTGGTGAAATGGGGGTTTCGGCAGGTGCAGACATAGACGCCGGCCTCTGAGGGCCGGATGCTAGCAAAGTGCAGCTCGATGCCTGCAGGGGATTCAGGAAAGACAGGGTCAGAAACCAGCCGGCTGCTTTGCCTACAAGCAGCGGTCCCTGACCTCTGGGCCGCAACCCACTAATGGGCCTTGAGCTGTTTGCAACCAGGCAGGCGGCGGCACACAATCCCACCTCTACGAGTGGCGGGTGAGCGCCTGCACACGTGCTCCATTCGCATGACTGGATGGGCGCAGATGCACACCATTCATGTAAATGGTGCACACGCTCACGGCTTGCGCAGAACCAGCCCCTCTCCTTCCCTCACTGGCCCAAAGCCAGAAAGATTGGGGAACTCTGGTCTACAGAACAGGTTGCCGTTTGTCTCCCCACCTCATCTCTGTTGAAATCTAGAGAACTAGCTTCCTTTTAAGGCTAGGGCACAGAGCGCCTGCTCGCCCTGAAGAAGGCCCCAGCTCAGGGGTAAAATACTACCGGTTCGGGCCGGTTCGCCTGAACCAGTAGTAAAAAATGCTACAGTTTCACCTGAATCAGTAGTAAAAAAATGCTTAAAAAACTAAGAAAAAAGGTTCCGACGATTGCGTGGCACAGCTGATTGTTGGAACTTTTTTTTAAAACTTTTTTTAGTTAAAAAATCCTAAATAAAGAGAAAAAAAGAGGTGGCCATGGCCACCCAGTCACATGACCCCCTCAAGCCACGCCCACAGAACCGATAGGGAAAATTTTTGAATTTCACCACTGCCCCAGCTGAACCACGGCCACTCTAGGACGCTCTGGGGAAGCTTCCCACTTCAGAACCAGGAGCGTAGCCGAAAATGCGGCAACACTCGGCCGAGAGAAGGAAGCAAGGACACCGTGAAGGATCCTCTCTGGCCAAGCGCCAATTCCTTTGACTGCAAAAACATGACTCCCTGTCCAGGTCACTGTCCCTCCCCTTCTGGGTCTCCCCACCCCCACCCGCTTTGCAATCTGCCTAGCTGGGGGATAGCACAGACTTACCTTGCTCTCTGCGCTGGGCAGTACTTGGCACAGGGCGTCCGTCTTCCCGCGACCAGTAGAAGAAATGGGGCGGCTCCCCACTGACCTGGCAACGCAGCGACACTTCGCTGCCCTGGGACACAGCTGTCCGGGCGGGATGGACTTGGACGATCAGGCGGGGCTGGTCGGGGGGTCCTGAGAAGGAGTAGGAGGCAGAGGGAGAGGCTGAGGTGAGGGGGCAGCTCAGCTCCCCCACCCCGACTGTGAAAAACAGAGCCATCAGCACCCACCACCCTTTCGTACAACGACAATTCCACAACGAGCAAGCGCATCTCTGCTCACCCGAAGGAAGACATTTCTGCCCACGAATGTTGGGGTTGCCCGTATATCCAGAGGCACATCTAGGGGGAGAACCAGAGATGCATCAGGAGGCTCTCAAGGGCTGCTGCCCCATGCCAGCTCAGCCCTTCTAGGGAAAGACCTACTCACTGTTCGCAATACTGGCCAGTGTAACCAGGTTCGCAGGCGGTGCAGCGATAGCCGCCGCCCTCCAGGCTCTCGCAAGTCTGCGAGAATCTGCCAAAAAGAAAGAAGCACCATCCTTAGCTCTGGCTGCGAGGGACTCCTGCCCACGCCCTGCCCCAAGAGGGCAAGTGGCTTACTGGTTCTCAGGATCCGGCAATGGGCAAGCGCACGGCTGGCAGTCCTCAGGAGTCCCGGCGGTGGCATCTCCGTAGTAGCCAGGGGCGCAATGTTCACAGAACTCCCCAGCCGCGTGGTGTAGGCAGTGCTGGGGAGGGAAGGAAGGGAGGAAGAAAGGGAGGGAGGGAGCGATGGAGGAAGGAAAGAAGGGAGGAAGGGAAGGGAGGAAATTATTGTGGGAAAGAAAAGGGAACGGAAATCCAGAGAAAAAGAGAGACTTAAGAAGGCTACATTGGTCAGAAACTAACTGCTGGAGAGATGGAGAGAATTCTGGAAAAGTTATCCAACATGGACAAGAAACTGGATGATTTGCAAAGAGGCCAAACGGAAATAAGAGCAGAAATTGTGACTATCCAAAAGGATTTAAAGGATACTCAACAAGTCTCAGCAGAAAACAAGCAGAAAGTGGAAGGTCTGGAGGGAGAGATGCGGGCAGTGCAGAAAAGAGAGGAGACGACAGGCAATGCTGTGCTTGGACTACAGATGGATAAAATGTCTTATTTCCTTAGGTTTCAAAATTTGGAAGAAGTGGACCAAGAAGACTTGAGAGATGTTGTGACTAAATTGTTGGGAGAATTTCTTGGGAGAGGTGTTGATTTCATGAATTGGGATGTGGATCGAGTTTATAGAGTTAATTCGCAATATGCACGCACGCATGCAGTTCCCAGAGAGGTTCATGTCAAATTTGTGAGAAGAGGCGAGATGAAATTCTTAGAAAACATAGGAGTGGGGCACTGATTTACAGGGGCAGGAGATAGCCATTCTGAGGCAGATTCCCAGACAGGTGCGTGAAAAAGAAAGAAATATTATTTTTGTCAAGCAAATTGTACCAGAAGAGTGGGCTTCAGATGGCTGATGCCAGAGGATTGATGATTTTCCGGGAGGGCATTACGAAAAAATCAGTACAATTGCGGAGGCTACGGCCTATGTGGAGGAACACAAAGCCTTCCTGGAATCAGATGACCCAGGAATTGAAGAAGGAGGTTATAGATCATGGGGCTGAGCGGCTGCAGCTGTTGCGGCCCTGGAGTTGGGTCAGGCTGAACCCAGAGTTCTGAGATCCAAAACTAGGAAGTGATAAAGATATTTGGGATTGTGTTGGTTTTCCTTATTCTCTTTTGTACGATATTCTGTTTATTCTTGACTCTTCTTTATTACGTATTTAAAATTTGCAAACTTTGCTACTTCGTGTCACCTGCTTGCCTTATGGCTGTTGTATGTGTTAAAAAATTTGAGTAAAATTCTTATTTTAGATAAGAAAAATGAAAATTTACCATACCTGATATGTATTTGTATAAACCTTTTTTGACTAATAAAAACTTTTTGAACAGAAAAAAAGAAGGCTACATTGGAAGCCAAACCTACCCACAAGTTTCCACTGCGGCTTTTTTCCAAAAGAAAATGCTCGTTTAAAAAAAAAAGCCCTGCTTGATCCAATTAATTAAGAACAGGATAAATTGGATGGACAATTCAAAACAGGCCCATTTCATCACTGCAAAAGTATCCCAACTCCCAGTTGCGTAACAGAAGTCACTTCCTCCCCCTCTGCCTCCCTCCCTCCCACCCAGCCCCACATACTCTACTCTAGACTGCCAGATTCCATGCCAAGTTTAGAGCTTTGAGCAGCCCAACCGAAGCTGCTGCAGACGGCCCGAAAGGGGGTCTCACCGAGCAAGTGCCCGTCTCAGGGTGGCAGGACTCCGAGTGCCCGTTGCATTCACACAGTGTGCAGTGCCCCAGATACAGCCCTCCGCCGGTCCGGGTGTAGCCAGTCGCGCAGTCCTGCGGGCAAGAGAAGGCAGGAAGTGGCGTCAGTCAGTGCCTCCCTGGAGGTCTCTAGGTCCCGCTGGGCCCAGCCGGTCAGCTCACCTGGCAAGAAAGGCCCTGGTATCCGGGAGGGCAGCGGCATGCCTCCACTTCCAAAGCCCGGGGCAGGCTGGTGTAGGTGGGCACTGCGGTCTCCATGCTGACGCCGGTGATGCCCGCCGAAAGCATGTCCGTGGAGTGGGTGGCCCGGATGAGGATCTCGTCCAGGTCGGCCAGGGCCATCAGCAGGTGTTCCCGCGTGGCAGGTTGCCCATCTGGTCGCTTCCAGAATTGCTGGGGAGAGAAAGGAGGCGGGGAGGCCGGCTGAGCATGTGTTCTGACCTAGGCTTCCCGAGACAGTAAAAAGCACATGATTAGTCCCAAAAACCCTCTTTTGGTTTCAACGGCTATGAATTCTGTTCATTCACAGCCCCTAATGAGTCACAAATAGTTTGTAAAGAGTCCGACAGAAGTCTGCCACAGTCCTTCGGGATAAGACTGATAAGCACCCACTTTTATCTCCCTTGACACGCTGCCAAAGACCTAATTGGCAATTAGCTTTGCAAGGCCACATGGAGCACAGAGTCAAAACGGAGCTTCAGAATTTAAACCGACCAGCACGAACAAAGTTGCTTCCTACAAAGGCTCACATGCCTTTGCTCCTCCTTTATGCCTTATGGGAGGGGCCAATCATTTCCAAGCCTTTCTCCCGAGTTGCCCCTTTTGTCTTAACTGTTCTTGCCTTCTGGCAGTTCTGCACATGTGTGTACTGGGAACAGACTCCCCCTGTTCCTCTGCCTCGCTGATGTCGACTATGCAGGCCAGGAGACAAACGTGGCACCAGCAGCTGAGCTGCTTCTGCAGCTCAGTCTGGAGGCAACAAGGGACCCACTGGGGTGTAGTGGGGTGCAGGAATGCCAGCCTGCTTGCTCCCTCCCCCACTTTGACTCTCCCTTTGCCTTACCTCCCGGAAGATCACCTCGAAAGCTTTGTGCTCGTGAGGCCGCAGCTCGGACAGATAGGCCACTAGGGTGATGTCGTTGCCCTGAAGGAGAGGAAGAGCAAGGGAGGAGCCTTCCACAGCAGCTGGGAGGGTTCCCAAGCAGAGCCCCGTTTGCCCTAGCCACTCCCCACCCATCCACCCACCCATCCACTTCCTAGGGGGCAGAGAAGCCAATTGCTAATCCCGCTTCCTTCCTCCAAGACAGGGAAGGCCAGGCGGAGTGTTTCAGAGAAGCCACTAACTAGCATAAAAGGGAAGGAGGAAATCTTGAGGGAGGGGCTCCAGCTTCCCCCTCCCCACCCCCGAAAGGCCACTTCCAGGCAGGGCGTCCCCCTCCCCAACTTACGGTAATCTGCACATCCGCATCGGGCAGCGGGGTACCTCTCCCTCCGGCCGAGTAGGATAGGGTGTAGCGGAGGCGTCCCCCATAGGAGCCCACCTGCAAGGGTAAAATGGAGACCCTCTGTTCGGTGACTCGTTCCCCCTGGCCAGGTGGGGTTTCCGGTCCCAGCCAGGACCAAGAGGAACCAGTGTTCAAAACATGCACCCCTTCGTTTTCCCTTGGAGGGAAGATTCCTGTCCAGCAGGGGTAGTATTCACCTTCGCTACCTGTTTACAAATGTGAGCGCCACCTCCGCGCATACGCAGGGCCTTCCGCACATGCGCAGAGCATCAAAAACGTGGATAAATGGGACGTGATGACATCTGGGCGGGTGGGCGGAGCCTCCCGCAGCAGCTGCTATCAATTCGCCCAAACCGGATAGAACCGGCTAAATACCACCACTGCTCTCCAGGCAGCTCAAGGCCGGGCTCCCATAACCTGCTTGGACCCAGCAGGGATTTTATCCTCTCTGCGACCCAGTGAGGTAGGCCAGGTGGAAGGCAGGCCATCTGCCACGGGTTTCCCTGCTTCTGGGCCTTTTCTCACAACCATCACGCAACCAATTGAGCTTGCACAAATCGAAAAGCCGTTAGGTGGGATTTCTCTCTGCTGGCTTAGCTCACGAGGCCTGTGAGAGCACAGGAAGCCCCCTCCCCTTAAATGTCGAGTCTCCCTCGGACCGTCTGGAGAACAAACGGTCCCTTCTAAAACTTTTCCCCAGTATTAATTCACACAAAAACATGTATAATCATTTCTGGACACCTCGTTTGAGTAAAAACTCTGGAAAAATCAACCTGAGAATTAGGGTTCAATTCTCCACATTATCCATGACGGAGAAGCGCCACACGCCAGAAGGCTCCGTGCAAGGCAGATGGTCCTCGACTTACAACCACAACCGAGCCCAACGTTTCCGTTGCTAAGCGAGGCATTTGTCCATAAGCGAGCTCTGCCCCGTTTTATGGCCTTTCTCGCCTCGGCTGTTAAAGTGAATCACCGTGGTCCTTCAGTTACGAACGCGGCAGTTCAGTGAACCTGGTTTGCGGGTCGCCACAGGGGATCGCGTGCATCCCGGGACGCTGCAACCGTCGTAACTCTGAGACAGCGGCCAACAATCTGAATTTTTAACCCCCGTGACCATGGGGAATGCCGCAACGGCCATTAAGTGTGAGAGGCGGTCGTAAGCCGCCTTTTTCGGCGATGTAACCGGTCACTAAACGAACCGTTGTAAGTCGAGAACTACCTGTAATGAACTGTTGCCACGCAGGACGGTCGTTACGAGCAAGAGAGAACCACACCATGCTGGGTCCCAGCCTCACCACCTGGGAAGGAGGGTTACCTGGTTCCCCAGGAAAGGCCTGGGCAGCTCCCAGTAGAAAGTGGCTTCAGGTAGCCTGGGAAGGCCTCGGTAGAGCAGCCAGCGCTGAGACAGAAGAGGGGAGCCGGTTCCAGTGGGCACCCCGACAACACTACCGGCACACACAAGGCCCACACCAATTCCACAGCCCAGCCCACCACCCAAGAACACGCCTCGGTTTCCCTCCACACCCACTCATGCTCCCCCAAGAAAAGGGGCTCCAGAAATTCAAGGCGGAACAAAGCACGCGCACACACCTGCCGCCATTTTAGGGAAGAAGGACTTTGGGATGGAAAACAGCCCACTCCCTCCCTCCCTCCGTTCTTTCCTTTCCTTCTCCCTTCCCTAATCTTCCCTTTTCTTTCTTTTCTTTTTCTTTCTTTCCCTTTCCTTTCTCCTTCTTCATTTTCCTTTCCTTCTCTCTTCCCTATTCCCTTCTCTTCTTCCCTTCTTTCCTTTCCTTCTCTTTTCCCTTTCTTTACTCCTTCCTTCCCTCCCCCTTTCCTTTCCTTCTCTTTCCTCCCTCCTTCCACTCTTTCCTTTCTGCATTCCTTCCATCTTCCTCCCCTTTCCTTTCCTTCTCTTCCTTCTCTTCCTTCCTCTCTTCTTTCCTCTCCTTCTCTTCCCTTTCTTTCCTCCTTCCTTCCTCCCCTTTCCTTTCCTTCTCTTTCCTCCTTCCTTCTCTTTCCTTTCTTTACTCCTTCCTTCCTCCCCTTTCCTTTCCTTCTCTTTCCTCCCTCCTTCCACTCTTTCCTTTCTGCATTCCTTCCATCTTCCTCCCCTTTCCTTTCCTTCTTCCTTCCTCTCTTCCTTCCTCTCTTCTTTCCTCTCCTTCTCTTCCCTTTCTTTCCTCCTTCCTCCCCTTTCCTTTCCTTCTCTTTCCTCCCTCCTTCCACTCTTTCCTTTCTGCATTCCTTCCATCTTCCCTCCCCCTTTCCTTTCCTTCTCTTTCCTTCCTCTCTTCTTTCCTTTCCTTCTCTCTTCCCTTTCTTTCCTCCTTCCTTCCCTCCCCGTTTCCTTTCCTTCTCTTTCCTTCCTTCCTTCCTTCCTTCCTACCCACCCATAAAAGAAAAGGCTCCACGCTTTGGATGCTTCAACATCCGTTGCCCAAAGCCTACTCCCAGCCCCACCTGCCTTGTCTGCGGGATGCCACCTAAAGCAACCCCAGCTCATGCAAGGGTACCTTTGGGGCCTCAGACCCCCAGAGTCGGTGCTTGGAAGCAGAAAGTAGGTGGTTGTTGGCATCAACAGAATGTCCTTTGGCAAGGCCACCTGCCTGGACTCCAGGGCAGAGGAGGTGCGGCCCCATCCAGCGAGAAGATGAGGAAGGAAGGAAGGAAGGAAGGAAAGAAGGAAGGAAGGAAGGAGAGAAGAAGGAAGCGACAGAGGAAGGAGGGAGGGAGGGAGCAACAAGAAGGAGGGTGGGAGGGAGGGAAGGAGGGAGCAACAGAGGAAGGAGGGAGGGAGCAACAAGAAGGAGGGTGGGAGGGAGGGAAGGAGGGAGCAACAGAGGAAGGAGGGAGGGAGGGAGAAAGGAAGGAAGGAGGGAGGGAGGGAGGGAGCAACAGAGGAAGGAGGGAGCGAGCGAGCAACAGGAAGGAGGGAGGGAGGGAGGAAGGAAGGAAAGGAAGGAAGGAAGGAAGGAAGGAAGGAAGGAAGGAAGGAGGAAAAAGGGAAGAAGGGAATGACAGAGAAAGGAGGGAGGGAGCAAAAGAGGACGGAA
This sequence comes from Ahaetulla prasina, assembly GCF_028640845.1. Lineage (NCBI taxonomy): Eukaryota > Metazoa > Chordata > Lepidosauria > Squamata > Colubridae > Ahaetulla > Ahaetulla prasina. The sequence goes on along the minus strand of NC_080556.1, from coordinate 10,425,188 downwards.
GGAGGGGGGAGGGAAGGAAGGAAGGAAGGAAGGAAAAGAAGACATGTTTTGATCCACCCAGGAAGGAAGGAAGGAAGGAAGGAAGGGGAAAAAAACGTTTTGATCCACCCAGGCTGGCAACTCAGTTAAAAGGAAGGGAAGGATGAGTTTGGGGTCAACTGCCCCAGAGGGAGGCAGAAAGGCATAGCTGCCCTGGGGAAAGAAGGGGTTGCCAGCCCCCCACCCCTTTCCGGCCAGAGGTCAAGGTAGAAGAGGTGTACCTGGGGGACTGAGCCAGGAGGGGCGGCCAGAGAAGGAGGGAGAAGTGAAGACCTGCCTGGGGGAGCAGCCAAGCGAGGAGGTTGCAAAGAGCCTCTGCGGGCCACAGAGGGTCTCCGCAGTTTGGCAGGTGGGGGGGACTTGGGGGGGCTGCCTTCTGCTGCAATGCGGGAAAGCATCTCCCAGATGTCGGCATCCTGCCTCAGCTGGGTTTCCCGGGCCTGATGGTGGAGCAGAGAAAAAAAAGGGAAAGAAAGGGAGAGAAAGAGAAGAGAAGAGAAAAAAAGAGAAAAGGCAAGAAAGGGAAGTCAAGTCAAGTCAAGTTGTGAAGAGAAGAGAAGAGAAGAGGCAAAGCAAGGCAAAGCAAGGCAAGGCAAGAGAGAGAAGTCAAGCCAAGTCAAGTCAAGAGAAGAGAAGAGAAAAGAAGAGAAGAGAAAAGGCAAGGCAAGAGAGAGAAGTCAAGCCAAGTCAATTTGTGAAGAGAAGAGAAGAGAAAAGAAAAGAAAAAAGAGAAAAGGCAAGAGAGAAAAGAGGCAAGTCAGGAGAGGAGAGGAGAGGAGAAGAGAAGAGGACAAGGCAAGGCAAGAGAAGAGAAGAGAGAAGAGACAAGGCAAGGCAAGGCAAGGCAAGACAAGACAGAGAAGTCAAGTCAAGTCAAGAGAAGAGAAGAGAAGAGAAGAGAGAAGAGACAAGGCAAGGCAAGGCAAGGCAAGACAGAGAAGTCAAGTCAAGTCAAGTCAAGTCAAGAGAAGAGAAGAGAAGAGAAGAGAGAAGAGACAAGGCAAGGCAAGGCAAGACAAGACAGAGAAGTCAAGTCAAGTCAAGTCAAGTCAAGAGAAGAGAAGAGAGAAGAGACAAGGCAAGGCAAGGCAAGGCAAGACAGAGAAGTCAAGTCAAGTCAAGTCAAGTCAAGAGAAGAGAAGAGACAAGGCAAGGCAAGGCAAGGCAAGGCAAGACAGAGAAGTCAAGTCAAGTCAAGTCAAGTCAAGTCAAGTCAAGAGAAGAGAAGAGAAGAGAAGAGAAGAGAAGAGAAGAGAAGAGAGAAGAGACAAGGCAAGGCAAGGCAAGACAAGACAGAGAAGTCAAGTCAAGTCAAGTCAAGTCAAGTCAAGAGAAGAGACAAGGTAAGGCAAGGCAAGGCAAGACAGAGAAGTCAAGTCAAGTCAAGTCAAGAGAAGAGAAGAGAGAAGAGGCAAGGCAAGGCAAGGCAAGACAAGACAGAGAAGTCAAGTCAAGTCAAGTCAAGAGAAGAGAAGAGAAGAGAAGAGAAGAGAAGAGAGAAGAGACAAGGCAAGGCAAGGCAAGGCAAGACAGAGAAGTCAAGTCAAGTCAAGTCAAGAGAAGAGAAGAGAAGAGAAGAGAAGAGAAGAGAGAAGAGACAAGGCAAGGCAAGGCAAGGCAAGACAAGACAGAAGTCAAGTCAAGTAAGTCAAGTCAAGTCAAGTCAAGGCAAGGCAAGGCAAGGCAAGGCAAGGCAAGGCAAGGCAAGGCAAGGCAAGGCAAGACAGAGAAGTCAAGTCAAGTCAAGTCAAGTCAAGTCAAGTCAAGTCAAGTCAAGTCAAGTCAAGTCAAGTCAAGTCAAGAGAAGAGAAGAGAAGAGAAGAGAAGAGAAGAGAGAAGAGACAAGGCAAGGCAAGGCAAGGCAAGACAAGACAGAAGTCAAGTCAAGTAAGTCAAGTCAAGTCAAGTCAAGTCAAGTCAAGAGAAGAGAAGAGAAGAGAAGAGAAGAGAAGAGAGAAGAGACAAGGCAAGGCAAGGCAAGGCAAGACAAGACAGAAGTCAAGTCAAGTAAGTCAAGTCAAGTCAAGTCAAGTCAAGGCAAGGCAAGGCAAGGCAAGGCAAGGCAAGGCAAGACAGAGAAGTCAAGTCAAGTCAAGTCAAGTCAAGTCAAGTCAAGTCAAGAGAAGAGAAGAGAAGAGAAGAGAAGAGAAGAGAAGAGAAGAGAAGAGAAGAGAAGAGAAGGCGAGGCTGGCAGATTTCCAATGTTCCTCAGGCCCTTCCCAAATCCGCAAGAGCCGACAGGCTCAGAGCTGATTCCACACTGTCCAGGCAGGGATGTCCTGCCTCACCCATGGCACGGCCTGGAGCCAGAGAGGCCCCGCAGCTCTCATACGGGCCTGTTACCTGAGCAGCTCGCCTGCCCCTGCTCTGGAGGGCCAGAGGGCCGGGGATCCGCCCCGCAGCCACCTCCTTCCTCAGCTGCTCCTCTGAGAGAGACGTGGAGTTCTGCCGGGAGGGAGGCAGGCTGGTGAGAGCCATGCCAGCTGCCCTTCCAAAGCCGTCAGCCCCCCACCAAAAGTCACCCTTTGTCCCTGGGGAAGCTCAAGAACACAACAGGGAGGCCAGCTGCCCGACTGCGGTGGGCACGGCGAGCCACAAACAAGAGGAGCCGCCACACAAGGACGGACGGACCCCAAGCGCTGAGAAAGCACAGCCCCACTGACAGCTGCCGCCCCCCCAGGATCTCAGCCCCACAAGCACCCTGGTCTTCTGCCTCCCCCAGCAAATTTGGAAGGACGCCGGTGCCAAAAAAGAATAGAGCAAGACAGGTCTGGGTCCTTGTGTTTCCTCAGCCAAGCAGCAAAAAGGTTTAGGAGCTGCCCCACGCTCTCTGGGGCTCCTGGATGGGCCTGGGTCAGCGTACCTTGTGGGCACGACGCATCCGGGCATAATAGGTCTCCCCCTGGCAAGCGGGTCAGGCAGGAAAGAAGGAAGAACACGCAGGAAAGAGAAACAAGAGAAGTCAAGTAGAGCCATCTCCCCATTGCCTTCCCCACAGACGCTGGCCTCGGTCTTGGGGTGGGGCGGGGGAGGCACAAAAAGTCCCCCCCCAACGTGCCACTCCCTGACCCTCATGAGCAGCTCTGCCCACTGTGGAGCCAAAGGGGAGAAAAGATATTGATGTTGCGACGATTCGAGGATTTTAGGGAAGGTGGGTATAAAAAGTGAAATGCTACCAGTTCGCACCAGTTCGGGCGAACCGGTAGCGGCGGTTTGTGGTTCGGAGAACAGGTAGCGGTGGCAGCGCGAGGCTCCACCACCCGTCAATCGTTACTTCCTGGTTTTAACCAGGAAGTAACCTGTTTTTTACCCTCTGCGCATGCGCAGAAGGGTTTGCGCATGCGCAGAGGGTCCAAGCGCACACATGACACACGCGTGGACTTCCAAACTGGTAGGGAAGGTAAGTAGATTTCATCCCTGATATAAATGTATTTATAGATATATAAATACATTTAGGATATATACAGCAGTGGCCAAAATTGTCGAAATCTTTTGGGGAAAGTGTATTTTTTGAGGTTTGATGGCTAATAACACCACTTTTTCTTTCGGAGTTTCAAGATAATCCTATTCCACTGCTGGAATGGCCTGGGAATAGCCCAGACCTTCACCCAATTGGAAATCCAATTGGAAAAAATAGGGTTTTTAAACATGGATTTTATTGGGGTTTATTTTATATTTTGTATTGTATTTTAAATTTAGGCCATATTGAATAAGTTTTTTAAATAGTGTTTTTATTGTAATATATTGTATTATTTTATCTGCCTGTCCACCGCCCTGACTCCTTCGGGAGAAGGGCGGTATAAAAATTAAATTATTATTATTATTATTATTATCTATGGAGCCGACTAAAGAAACTGGTTCAGTCAGAAGCGACCCAGCAATAAAACCCAGTTAATAGAATCAATCCTTCGATCTTGGTTTCACATTAGAACAACTGCAGAACTCAAAGACTTGGTTCTCTCCATAGGAAGACGTTGTAAGGCCGTCATTCATGCTAAAGGTTACCCAACCAAGTATTAACTGACATGGGGATCACTTTTGTACATCTTGTTTTTTTCTACGTGTTTCACTTTTCTTCTTCATACCGTAACTGCTATTCTAACAGCAAACCCTTCATAAAAGTGATTGCATTACATTCTTGATTAAATTATCTTTTCGTTGATATATAATTTTAGGGTACTACTCCCCCCCAAAAAAGTGGTGTTATTAGCTAGTGTTAGAAAATACACTTTTCCCAAAAAGGTTTCCACAATTTTGGCCACGACTGTATATAGCAGTGATGGCTAAACTTTTTGCCATCGTTCGCCAAAAGCAGGGGGAGCGGGGTCGTGTGCGCACGTGCCCACACCCATAATTCAATGAACCCCGCGTCCCCCCCACGCTTCCGCTTTTGGTGCACGATGGCACGGTGGGCCCAGTAGGCCCATTTTTCACCCTCCCCAGCCTCCAAAGACTTTCTTGGAGCCTGGGGAGGGCAAAAACGGCCTTCCCCCAAACCCCCCTCCCCGGAGGCCCTCTGGAGGCTGGAAACGGTCCATTTCCCGACTTTCGGTGGGACCGGAAGGCCCGAAAATCAGCTGGCACGGTGCAGCTGATCTAGGGTGATGGCTCGCGTGCCCACAGATATGGCTCCACGTGCCATCTGTGGCATGCATGCCATAGGTTCACCATCACGGGTATATAGGATGTATAGAGGCACATTGGTCGGAGGGGGAGGGCTGAATGCCAGTCGAGGGGAAGGAAGATCGCATGCCATTTGCTCCTATTCTCAGTTCAGACATGGGTTCCGGAATCTACCTGCACCATCACACTGACTGGAGAGAGGAACATAAAATTGTCGGCGTTCCCTGGAGGAAAACTCAAGAGATTTCCTGTGGCACACACACACACTACACCTGCCCCCCATGGAACAGAAGTTCCTGAACTGAGCCAGCCTCCTCTATGGGGCATCCTCCCTGTGCACAGCCCCCTCCATCCTGGCAAGACCCCACCTCCCCAAAGCTCCTAGAGATGTCCTGTAGGGTGCCGGGTTAGCCCCGCCCTCCCATCCCGGACTCACCTTGTCTCCCAGGTAGGCGTCTGGTAGCTGCCAGTAATAAGACTCCTGGCTCAGCTCCTCAAATTGGTCGTAGGAGAGCTGAGGGCCCTCGGGCGACATCTCCACTGTAAAGCCAGCCGGGAGGCGGACGCTGCGCTGCCGGTTGACCAGCGCGAAGCCCTGGAAGTCGCCGGGATGGAAGGAGGTGCTGACCTGCGGGAGGGTGTAGGGGGGATGGCAGAATTGGCTGAGGAAAAGCCCGTCAGAAGACTTCTGGTACCCCTCCCCCCGCAGGAGGGAAGCCCCGACCCCTTACCACAGGGGTGTCAAACTTAAGGCCCGGCGGGCGGTATCCAGCCCACGGGGTACTTAGGCCCTCCCGAGCTCCGTTTTCACTGCCAGAGGGTTGCAGGAGGCCGTGGCGGCCGAAAACGGAGCTCGGGACCCATTTTCTCTGGCAAAGCACTCGGGCACCCGACAGGCGTTATGTCAAGCTGGCCACGCCCACCTGGCCACACACACACACGTGGTCAAATACGATCCTCAATGAAATCGAGTTTGACACCCCCCCACGCCTTACCACGTCCCGGTAGTAGGATGAGCTGGTGCATAGCTGGGTGACCCCCATGCAGAAACAGGGCAGGCAGCCGAGGGGGTTCTCCGCACTCAGATGGAAGTGATGAGGCCGGCAGCTGTCGCAGGAGAGGCCCTCCACGTGGTCCTGGAAGGAGGCAGAGGAGGCTGGTGGGGAGCAGGAAGAGACACGTACACACACACACACACACACACACACACACACCACACTTTCTGGGTGGAGAGGCAGGGGCCAAACTAAGGAAGCCCAGCTGGAGCATGGCCGGAGACCTGGGGGAGGGGGGTCGGTCAAGGGAGGTGGGGCAAGAGGGAGAGCAGGCTAAAGGGAGTGAGGAGGTGGAGTGGAAGGCGCAATATCCCCTCCCTCTGCCCTCCTCCCTTTTCCTACCTTACACTGGCATTGCCTGCTGGCATCACAGCGGCTGCTGATGCTGCCATGTGGGTTGCAACGGCATCCGGAGCTGGAATCTGGAAGGAGGCGGAGAGAAAAGGGGCTGTGGTCTGGTGCGCACTCTGGAAGGTCCTTTCCCACCTCCTCCCCGCTTTCCACACACCCCTTCTGTGCCATCCTTAAAGTCTTTCTTTCTTTCTTTCTTTCTTTCTTTCTTTCTTTCTTTCTTTCTTTCTTTCTTTCTTTCTTTCTTTCTTTCCCTTCCTCTCTTTTTCTTTTCTTTCTTCCCTCCTTTTTCTCTCCCACCCCCTTTCTCTTCTTCCTTCTTTTTCTTCCTTCCTTCCTTTTTTCTCTCCCCTCCCCTTTCTCTCAATCCTTCCTTTCTTTTCTTTTTTCTTCCTTCCTTCCTTCCCTTTTCTCTCGCCCTCCCCCCTTCTCTCTCTCTCCTTCCTTTTCCTCTCTCTTCCCCCCTCGCCTCCCGCTTCCTTCCTCCCTCTCTCTCTCTTTTTCTTTCTATGCCAGTTCTGATTCCACCCTGCCAGGGGAAGCGTCCCCTCCCTACATGGCCAACTCCCCATCACCCACCTGTCCTCCTTCCTCCGAACTCACCTGTGCAGGGCTGACCCTGGCTAGGGTTCCCAATGTAGCCTGGAGCGCACCTGGGCCAAGAGAACATGCTCAGTTAAGAAAAGAAGCGGAAACTGGAACCAAACCAGTCCCAGCTGAAAGTCAACAGGCAGTCCCGTTGGGACCTCCCTGATGCCAGCAGAGGACTCAAATGAGTCCAGGCCCCGAGCTCTCTCTCTCTCTCTCAGCCTGCCTACCTTTCACACTGGCGCCCGATGTAACCGGGGGCACAGGAGTCGCAGGTTGGCTCTCCGTCGGCGTCCACAAAGCAGGTCCCGGATTCTCTGCAGGGGCGAAAGAAGAGGAAGGTCAAAGGGTCCCTGGTGGTGAGGAATGGCCTGCCGACCGGTCACAGGTTCTACCTACTGGATGGCTGAGGACGGTCCGTGGCAGGGGCACGGCTGGCAGTCTCTGGGCGTCCCGTGTTGGGCATCTCCGTAGAATCCAGCCCGGCAGCGTTCACAGTGGAACCCTTCCGTGTGGTGCTGGCAGCCCTGGAAGCAGAGGGAAGCCGTGGGTCAGCCACGAGGGCCAGGGCTGGCGGAAGTTTCCCAGGCACCTCCTCAGCACCGAGAACGTCCTTCTAGGAACGGCTGCTGGTCTGGGGAGGTCCGAGCAGTCCAGGACCCTACTTGCGCTGCCGGGAGGGTGGGGGGAGGGGGCACCCTCTCCTCCTGCTCCCAGCCTGTGGCCTGCCCACCTGGCATTCTCCCGTCTCCACGTCGCACTCGGTTGCATGCCTGTTGCAACTGCATGGCTCGCAGGTGCCCAGGTAGAGGCCGCTGGTGCTGCGGGTGTACCCAACGTCACAATCCTGCAACAGAGGCGGGAAGGGGAAGCTCAACAGCAACAGAGGGGAAGGCGATCAGCTTGGCTCTCGGGCTGCCCCACTGTTCTGACCTAGGCGTTGCCCCAAACCACGAAGCAGACTCCTTATCCCGACAAAAATCCCTTTTTATTAAGTTACTGTGAGTTTCTCTCATTCACATTCAGCGAAGTCTTTCAAGGGTGAAATTTACAGTCACAGACCTTATCTGGTCTTGGAGAGCGACTGAAACCAATTAAGCGAACTGATTGTCTCCTGCAAACTCCGCTCCCCTTTCTTCCCTCTGGGAGGGGCCATTCATCGTCCACCTGTGGCTTTACTCCTGAGTCGACCCTTGTTCTTTAGCTGTTCCCTTCGTCTGGCAACTCTGCACATGTGCGCACTGGGAACAGAGTCCAGCTGTTCGTCTGCCTAACTGATGTCTGATTCCAAAGGCAGCTGATAACTGGCATAGGGCTCGGGCCCCCTCTCTGCCTCTGATGCAGAGCACTCGTCAGAGCCTTCCCCAGACTCCAGGACTGGCCCAACCTCCTCACTGTCCAAATCTGCTACCAGCTCCACTTGCGGGCCACAACACCCGCTTGCTGGGTGCTTTCTCCACACAGCCTCGAGAACCCTCCACCAGGCTCAGGGAACAATGCCCACTCCCCACCAGCTACTCACTTGGCAGGACGGCCCTCGGTAGCCGGGCGGGCAAATGCACTCCTCAACCTCTGGGGCTGGGCTCAGGCCTGTGGTGTGTGGTACCGCTACATCCATGTGGATGGCAGAGATCCTGTTGGAGGAAACCAAGTTAAGACCAAGGGCTCCTGCCTGGAGAAAGGCAAGAATGACCGATGAGCCCACCCACCCAGAAACCCCTTGGCTTCCTTCCTGTCCGCATAGTTCAGGGCCTCCTTTATTCCCCTCCTACCTGGTCTCGGAAGGTCGCTCGGCGTAGGAGGCCCGGATCATGAAAACATCTATGTCAGCCAATGCCATCAGGAGGTGCTGCCGGGTGGCGTTCTGCCCATCGGCACGGCGCCAGGCTTGCTAAAAGAGAAGGTGTGTGTGGGTGTCTGCGGGCGTGTGGTTGCTGCCTTTTGTCCACCAGACCTCCCCTCAAGGTGGGGAAATGAGAACCACTAAACACACAAACACAAACACACACACAGCCTCCCTTTTGCACAGACGGTCCCCCATCTGTGTGGCAGCAGCAGCTGCTGCGGCTGAATTGCCTCTGTGGCTAGGCAGGTAAACCAAAGGCCCAGGTAGAATAAGGGCTACTTTCTGACAGGATAGGTCAGTGATGGCTAAACTTTTTGTTCTCGCGTGCTGAAAGCGTGCACATCCCCATAATGCAATGTGTGTGCGACAACCCCCCGGACCTCACCCCCTGCGCATGCATGCACCCCCCCACTCCCCCGCCCCCCTGTGCATGTGCACGCGACCCCCAAGCCCCCACTGCAGCCCATTTTTGGTCCCAGGAGGCTGCAAGGAGGCCTGCTAGGCCCAAAACGGTGCCCCCACGTGTTTCCTCCACCCCGTGCATGTGCGCATGCCCCCCTGCCCCCTGTGCATGTGCATATGATCCCCCCCGTGCATGTGTGCATCTTCCGCATGCGCCCCACCCCCCATGCAAGCGCGGCAGAGACTCGAAAATCAGATGGAGCTGAGCTGGGCGACGGCTCGCATGTTCGCAGAGAGTGCCGTGCGTGCCACCGGTGGGACGTGCGCCACAGGTTCGGCATCACGGGGCTAGGTTCTCACCTCCCGGAAGGGCACCACGAAGGTGGTCGGCTCCCCAGGCATAGGGGTGCTTGCAGCCACGTGTTCCAGGAAAATGCCGTTTCCCTGGATCAGAACGTCGGCCCGGCCGCGCAGCAGAGGGGAGCCAGGGAAGGCATCGTGGCTGATGGTGTAGCGCAGTTCTCCTCCGTACGAGGTCACCTGGGGACGGAGCAGAGATCAGGCTCAGCGCTGGGTCCCCTCAAACTCTTCCACCAGGGGAAGCCCCAGGATTGAAATCTGTACAGGTAGCCTTCTGGTTATGACCCCCCCCAGCAGGGCCCCAAATTTATGTTGCTAAACGAAACAATTCCTCAAGCGGGTTTTGCCCCGATTTACGGCCCTTTCTTGCCAGCGTTGTTCAGTGAATCGCTACAGCTGTTCAGCGAGTCACACAGCTGTTCGGTGAATCTGGCAGATTCCCCGTGGACTCCGCTTGTCACAAAAAGGGGATCGCGTGACCCCGGGGAATGCTGCGACGGTCATAAATAGGAGTCAGTTGCCAAGCATCTGAATTTCGATCACGGAGGGTGTTGCAACGGTCACAATGCGAAAATCGGTCATAAGTCCCTTTTTTTCCCCCAGCGCCGTTGTAACTCCAAACGGTCACTAAATGAACTGTTGTAAAGTCGAGGACTGCCTGTGTTTATTTTTATTATGAAACTTACTTGATGCCTATCTTGTAACCAACAACTCTGGGCATCTGTAGAAGCCGTTTAAGAACATCTACTTTTTTGGTGGGGGGGAACAGCCTGGGAGTCAGTCAACACAGGCAGGCCCCACTCTCCATCTGAACCACCCCCCCTGTTCCGACCTTCTCATCCCCCCCGCCAAAGCACCTTATCTCCCCTGAAGCGCTCAGGCAGCACCCAGTAGTAGACGTCCCGTGGTAGAATGTGGAAGGAAGAGAAGGTGAGCTCCGAGCCCTCCGTAAAACGGATCCCCTCGCTGACAGTCCGGGTGTTGGCGGAATTGGCGAGGCTGAACTGCCCTCTCTGGGCATCCTCGTGAACCAGATGCACCTAGAGCCAGAAGCGAAGGGGGGGTGGGTGGGTGGGTGTCGATTGCAGACAGGGCCTTGGAGTTGCGCCTTCCTGGGGGTGGCCATACCCATCCACCGCCTCCTTGAAGGAGTCGGCCCGAGGGTTCTACCTGATCTCTGTTCCAAGAGGAGCTGGCGCACTGGCGTGAGACCCCCATGCAGAAGCAGCGGAGGCAACCCTCGGGGTTCCCGTGGCTCAAGTGGAAGCTGCCCGTGGCGCACTCATTGCAGGATGGCCCCTGGACGTTGGGCTGGTGAGAGAGAGGAGAAGGAGTTCACACAGGGTGCCAAAACAGTGGCCGGTTCTGTAAACGGCCTCCACCCTAAACCCCGGCTGCCAAACGGGGATGGCTGAGGTCATCCAACCACCTTAAGCCAAGCAGCCCACTTGTTGGCTTCCAGCCAGCCTTTCCATCCCCTGGACCCTCTGCCAAACAGATCCTCGGATTTGCATTCTGCAGGGCCCAAACACTTTCTAGTATTTTCATCTCACGCCCTCATTCAGATGTTCGAAAGGAAAACAAGGGCGCTGAGGTCAGGATTTGCTCGGCACAATTCTTTCCGGAGCGTGGACTGGTGTGTCCCTGCACCAGTGGTGGGATCCTTCCGGTTTAACAACTCGGTTGGTGATTGCGTGTTTTGTGCGTGTCTGTGCCAGACTTGTGCTGCTCGCGCGTGCGCAGTTCAACAAAAAAAATCACCTTCTGTGTTAGTGCTAGGGAATTAAATCTGGTCTAGCTGATCGTCGGAACTATCCGGTTCGCTCGAACCGGTAGAATCCCACCCCTGGCTTGCATGTATACACACAGAGAGTCCCCCCTAATTTGGAATGTCAGCATCTAAAGTCCAAATCAGAAGCCTTCCTTTTCATTTGGCTGAGCCCCAGACCTCTTCACTGTTCCAGAGGTACCAATTTCTTGGGGAAGAGCTGGGTTTTGAAACAGGTGTGTGTGTGTATACGCGCATGTGTGTGTGCTTGCAAACTGCCTCTTTTCCTAAGGTGGTGCTCCACCCCCAGTGCCATCAGCTTACCTTGCAGCGGCAGCCCCCATTCGAGGCCTTCCTGCCCCCTCGCTCGTCGCAGGCGACCTCCTCCGCTATAGAGAGACAAGCGAATAGAGGAGAGCGCCTCCTTCAGGCCCAGCCTCGTTTCACACTACCCATCTCTGGGATGTGAGGCTGGCTGTGGAGGATGGGGAAGCCAAGGAGCTGGCCTCTGGGAGAGGGGTTTTGCTTTGAGATGGAGCTCCCAAGAAAAAGCCCCACACAACACTTGGAATAAAAGAAGAAATTTCACAACGGCAAGACAAAGGCTTTCTTGACATCCTCTCCTCTCCCCGAGGACGTCCTGCTGGGCCTTCAGGGACTTTGAAATAGCCCCCTGAGATCCCAAGAAGGTTACCTGGAATATCGATGTCTCCTCCAATAGGCACGCACTTCCCGCCTGGTTGGATGGGGTTGCCTTTGTAGCCAGGAGCACACCTGGGAAGGGCAGGGATGGACACAGCCAGTTTAGAGGCAGGGGTGGGATTCTACCAGTTCAGACCGGTTCGGGCGAACCGGTTCCGATGATCAGCTGGGCCCGTCCGCCCGCCCCTGCGCTTTACTTACCTTTATCTTCGCAGCTGATTAGCGTGGCAGAGTGAATTGCCGCGCCTCAGCTGTTTTAATTCCCTAGCACTAACGCGAAAGGTGATTTTTCATTGAACTGTGCATGTGTGTACAGCATCTGCACAGCGCACATTCGGTGCGGACGTGCGCAAAGCACACGATCACCGAACCGGTTGTTAAACCGGAAGGATCCCACCACTGCTCAAAGGCCACCTGGCTCTCAAAAGGAAAGCCCTCCCTCAGATATGTCACCTAACCATAACCTCCCCCACCACCCCAAGCAGCTTAGCACAGAAGTGTGGGGCGGGGCAGGTTGAGGCAAGAGTGTGGGGCGGGGCAGGTTGAGGCACAGAAGTGTGGGGCGGGGCAGGTTGAGGCAAGAGCTTTTTACCTTTCGCAGCGGCGTCCTGTGTAGCCCGGGAAGCAGGCATCGCAGGTCGCTTGTCTGTCCGTATCCAAGAAGCAGGAGTTGGAAAACCTGCCAGAGGGAAAGTGTCATTAAGGCTGATTGCCAGGGAGCTCTGTCCTGCCTCCAGCGAGCCCCACTGGCGCAGCTCACTCAAGGAGTAGAAGTTGCACCAGTGTGCAAAGTGTGTATGTGGGGGGAAGAAGGAACCTGACCTCTCAGCCCCTGGAAATTTAGTTTTCTTTCCTGGAGCGGGGTGAGGCCGACGACATTCCATAGCAATAGCACTTCGACTTATATACCGCTTCATAGTGCTTCACAGACCTCAATAAGCGGTTTACAGAATCAGCCTCTTGCCCCCAACAATCTGGGTCCTTGTTTTACCGACTTCAGAAGGATGGAAGGCTGAGTTCACCTTGAGCCTGGTGAGATTCGAACTGCCAAACTGCAGGCAGCCGGCAGGCAGCGGAAGTAGCCTGCAGTACTGCACTCTAACCACTGCGCCACCGTGGCGCACTACAGAAAATCTGCGCAGAGATGTATGCTGAAGCCGCTCCAAGCACTCCCCGCTAGACAACCCCGCCCCTCACTCACCTGCGCGGCGCCTCGGTGTACGGGCAAGGGCAAGGCCGACAGGCTGCCGGGGTGGCCTGGGTGGCATCGCCAAAGAAGCCCAGCTTGCATTTGTCGCATCGTGGTCCTTCCGTGTTGTGCTGGCAGTTCTGAAGGAAGAGAGAGGAAGAGGGGCGGGAAAGGGATGTGAGAGGCTGGACTCTGCTCCGTTCCGAGAATCCTTTTGGATCTGGGACCTCCACAGAGTTTCACGCACTGGGGGTGCCCGGACTCAGTATAGATGCATTTGGGGAGTTTGTAGGCGAGGACAAGGGGGTGGAGGTGTCATGGCAGAGGAGTACAAGGACTTGGGGCGTGTGTCTGTATCCCAGCTTCGCAAATCTTATTTTTTTTTGCCCTGCCACCACTTAGCAATAGCATTTATATAGACTTGTATACCGCTTCACAGTGCTTTACAGCCCTCTCTAAGTAGTTTACAAAGTCAGCATCTTTCCCCCTGACAATCTTGGGTCCTCATTTGACCGACCTCGGAAGGATGGAAGGCTGAAGTCAACCTTGAGCCTGGTGAGAATTGAACTGCTGGCAGTCGGCAGAATTAGCTTGCAATCCTACATTCTAACCACTGCGCCACCACCACACTTGGAGGGCAGGCTTTGCAGCTTAAAAATTTCCCTGATCATTCTCCCAGGTGCCTTCTCAGACTTTCTCCAGTCGGCACCCTAAGTCTAAAGCTTGTTTTGGAGCACCCCCAAAACTTTAGGTCCCAACTCTGCCCCTTCCCAATTCCTGCTGCTGAGCCGCTCACCAGGCAGTAACCAGAGAAGGGGTCGCAGGAGGTGGAGTGGCCGTGGCAGCTGCAGCCGGAACAGATGCCCAGGTAGGGACCGCCGGACACTCTCTTGAAGTGAGGCTCGCACTGCTCGCAGGAAAGGCCAGAGTAGCCCACAGGGCACCTGCAAAAGGAAGGCTGAGTGGAGCTGACAGTAGCAGCTGCTGCAACTACCAGTTGCCCTTGCCAGCAGACAGCGGACAAGGCAGGTGAGGAGTTAGTAGCAAAACTTGTCCTTGTTCTGGCAATTTCAGAACGGTTCTGGGTGGAAGCACGATTGCACCGAAGAGGTCAAGGTGGGGGTTTCAGGGCACAGCCATTGCCCGGTAGGTCTACTCGGGGTAAGTGTTTTTCTCCAGCTCTGGAATGCAGATAACCACACAAAGAGGAGACGGCGATGTTTGTTGTGGGAATCGTAGACTAGGTCTACAAAATGGCTGCGCCGTGCAAATAATATTTTAGTACAAAAAAAATTTATGCTGCCTGATCAGAGTGGAAGCTGTGGGTCATGGGAAGGCAAAAGTTAGAGGAGTCCTAGAGTGGCCCTGTTTTTCCAGCCCTTGGAGGCTCCCTATGATGGACCACACACACACACACACACACACACACACACACACACACACACACACACACACACACACACACATTTCGTTAACCCTCTCTTCCCCGTTCAGACCCTCTGACCCACAACAACCTGGGCAATAAGCTAATTAAAAGTGTTATCTGACTCCAGAGCAGACTTGGTGATGGGGAATGTGTGGTCCAGTAGGCCCTCTTCCCCCCAAAACAGATTTTTGGTCCTAGAGATTCCCTAGAGGTAGCCCCACCCCAAACCCCCACCACTCCCGGCTGGCACCTGCACTCCTCCACGTGATGCGCCACACCCAGGCCGGTAACCTCCGTGGTGGTGGTGTCCATGACGACGTTGCTCAGTCCCACCGTGGCCATCCGATTATCGTACACCGTCTGGATCATGAGGGCCTCCAGGTTCTGCAAGGCGAGGAGCAGCTCCTCTCGGGTCACGGGCTCTCCAGATTCCTTCTGCCAGCTCCCCTGTAGGCACGAAACATGATCAGACAGCAGCAATCTCAACTGGAAGCAGACACGCGTGCGAATTCGCCCTCCCGTGGCCTGCAGCGTGGCTTATTTCTTTGAGCCGCAAGTGGGAGCCGACGTGGCCTACTGGTCAGGTCAGTTTCCGTTTCCAAGCAAGAGCTACTTCAGATCTTGGTCGTTACAAGGATCAAAAGGGACAGCTCTAAGTCAGCATCCCGAAACCCTGGAAGCACTTAAAATATTGGGAGTGTTACCGTATTTTTCGGAGTATAAGACGCACTCCCCCCCCCAATTTATTTATTTATTTATTTATTTATTATTTAAATTTTTATACCGCCCTTCTCCGAGGACTCAGGGCAGCGTACAGCATAAATAAAACATAAATATCGAAAGATTTTAAAATACAATATTCAATTAAAAATCTAATTCAATACGCTGCATGTTAAAATTGTTGAATAAAAAGTAATAAATAAATTAAAAACCCCTTAAAAAACCCCTCTAAAAACCCTCAATATTAAAATTAATCATTAGGCCAGCCCCGCTTGATGAAAAAGAGGCTGAAAATTTGGGTGCGTCTCTGAATGTAGCTTTTTCAAAGCTTTTTTTCAGCCCTAACAAAGCGCTAGCAGTCTTCCGGGTGCTTTGCCTGCTTTCTCCGACTCTCAGCTCTGTACACTGAGAGCATATGCACCAAGACAAATTCCTTGTGTGTCCAATCACACGTGGCCAATAAAAAATTCTATTCTATTCTATTCTATTCTATTCTATTCTATTCTATTCTATTCTATTCTATTCTATTCTATTCTTAGAGTTCTTGATGAACGTATCTTTTCTTTTATGTACACTAAGAGCCTATGAACCAAGACAAATTCCTTGTGTGTCCAATCACACTTGACCATTAAAAAATTCTATTCTATTCTATTCTATTCTATTCTATTCTATTCTATTCTATTCTATTCTATTCTATTCTTAGAGTTCTTGATGAACGTATCTTTTCTTTTATGTACACTGAGAGCATATGCACCAAGACAAATTCCTTGTGTGTCCAATCATACTTGGCCAATAAAAAATTCTATTCTATTCTATTCTATTCTATTCTATTCTATTCTATTCTATTCTATTCTATTCTATTCTATTCTATTCTATTCTATTCTAAGAGTTCTTGATGAACGTATCTTTTCTTTTATGTACACTGGGAGCCTATGAACCAAGACAAATTCCGTGTGTGTCCAACCACACTTGGCCAATAAAAAATTCTATTCTATTCTATTCTATTCTGAAAAATATGTATGGTATGTGCCATTTGACAGGGAGGTGTCTTTACGGGGTCCATCTCGGAAGACCCTCCCAGCAAGAGACAAACGTTTTCCTCCCACTCCTCCATCCCCCCTCCCCTTCCTTGGTTCCCCTGGCACTCACCTCTGTGAAATGGACCTGGCGTCGGTTGGTCACAAAGGGCTCGGGAGGCGCCTGCAGCCGGTAAAGCAGCTTCTGCCCGTTGCCCACAAGGACCACGTCCGGCTTCCGGACGGGCTCTGACTGTCCTCGACCCAGGTGGTAGCGCACCGTGTACTGGAGGGAGCCTCCGTAGGAATCCACCTGCGGAGAAAGTGGGGAAAGCTGGTTGCTAGGGGGTAAGCGGCAGAGGTGGTATTCACTTATTGGTTCACAAACATGAGCGCGCGCATGCTACCGGTTCACAAATGTGAGCACCTTGGCGCATGCGCGGGGCCTTCCACGCATGTGCAGAGCATCAAAAACGTGGATAAATGGGACGTGATTACGGCCAGGCAGGTGGGTGGAATCTCCCACAGCTGCCGCTACCAGTTCGCCCAAACTGGATAGAACCGGCTGAATACCACCACTGGTAAGCGAATATTCAAGAATGCCCAGACTCAGAAGATGGGTGGGCATCTGGGAAGAGTGCCATCTGCTGTGACCCTTGCCTTGTTCCCCAGGAACTGTTTGGGGAGGGTCCAAAAGGAGTCATGCCCCAGGAAGCGCCGAGAGAGGTCGACCAGCTGGAACTCTTCCGAGCTGCGGTCGATGTGCATCTGCGTCGAGGCGAGGGGAGGCGTGCCGGGCTGATCGAGTGTAGTCACATTCACCCCTGTGGGAATAAAGAGAAATGCAACAAGCCGAGGAGGTGGGGAGGTGGGGAACTAGGGAGGGCCACCCTGTCCTGTCCTTGGGCGGAAGAGACTGCCCCAACTGGCTCACCTTTGAAATTGTTGTGTTCGTCGAATCGGAGGTGGATTTGTTGACGGTACCGTCCGGTGTTGCGACACGATTTGGCAACCCCGAAGCAGAAACAGGGCAAGCACTGACCAGTCCCTTCAACGTGGAAGTGCCTCTCGGGGCACAGTCCTAGACGGTGAAGGGATGGGAGGCTCAGAGAAGCTGGGGAAGGCCTCTTCATCCTGAGCCAATCCCAGCGAGAACAGAGGAGGCGCAAATTCTCCAGCTCCACTCCTCCTGCAGCTCACCTTGACCAGGCGTGAGGCTCAACACTCCATCCGGGATGCCGAAAACCATTCCCCGGGCATTGATGGCCTCGCAGGTGTAAGCCCCTTGGTCCGCCTCCTTGACATCTTGGATGACTAGCGTCCCCCGGCCGTTCTCGCTGGTGAAGCTCACTCTGTAGGCACAGGAGGAACTGAGCATCCTGAAGTTTTCAGGGAGAGACGGGGAGCGGTCGGGGCTCGACTAGGGCTGGCCTACCTGCGGCTGGTGGGGATATGGCCCCAGTTGAGCCTCCAGGAGATGAGAGGGGTCGGCACGCCCACGGCCACACAGGTGAAGCGAACGGTGTCCCCTGGGGCGGCCTGGATAAACTCCTCTGGGGGAGTGATGACCTGTGGAGGGACTGGGGGGTGGGGTGGAGAAGTGGCAAGGATGGTGAGTTGGGCTGAATGGAACGTGAATCCAGGGCAGGGGAATACGGAGGGGTGACCTAAAGCGTCTATTTCCAGAGGCAGCCCATTTGGGAGAGAAGGCTGCTCTTTTGGGGCTTCCTAGGGGAGGAACCCCAGGAAGCCAATCCCCCTTGCACTCCCCTCGGTCTCTATCCCTCCATCCCCGCCTGGCCCTGCATGCATCCTTCCACTCACTGCAGCCGATCTCGTCTGAGCGGTCCTGGCAGTCGGCCTCATCGTCGCACTGGTAGCTGGCTGGGATGCAGGTGTGGCTGGAGAGGCAGACAAATTGGTCGGGGCCACAGGTGTCTCCGGGGCCCTTGGTGGCTGCAGAGAGGAAGGAAGGAGTGGGAGGATCTGCATCAGGAGTCTTTACCAGCTGCCCCTCTTGAATGGCTTCAGGGGTCCTTAATTCAGGGCCGATTCTTTCCCAAACCAAAACCCAAGTTTGTGATTTCCTAGTTTGGAGCATTCGCCTCGCTTTCGCCCCCGTGAACCCAAGATTTGCAGAAGGGGTCTCCCCACCACCGCCACAACCCGCCCGCCGAGCTCTCGATCCTCACGGCAGTCCAGCTCATCAGAGCCGTCGGCGCAGTCATTGTCCCCGTCGCAGCGCCAGAGCGTGAGGGCGCAGTGCCCGTTCCGGCATCGGAACTCATTGGGTTCGCAGGGCGAGGGAGTGCCTTGGAGGGGCGACAAAACGAGAGTTACCGTTGCGGTTCTCTCTCTCTTTCCCGCATCTACACACACGCAGCATACTCGCGTCCCCCGGGACTCACCGCACTTCTGTTCGTCGCTGCCATCTGGGCAGTCCCGCTCGCCATCGCAAAGGTAATCTCGGCGGATGCATTGCCCGTTGGAACACGTGGCCTCGTCTTTCCGGCAAGGGCGCAATCCGGGGGCCAGTTGAGGCTTGGAGACGCCTACCCGAGGAGGCACGGTGACCGGTGACCGGCGGGTGGTGATGGGGGAGGTGGTGGTAGGGATCCGGGCAGTGCTGGGCCGTGGGGAGGAGGCGGGCTCCAAAGGTCTCTCGAGTTCTGCCCGAGCAGAGAAGAAGAGCGATGGGTCAAGAGGAGGAGTGGCAGCGGACGAGCCTTTCCCTCGCCTGTGCTCGGGTGCAGAAGGAAGCCCAAAGTAGGCAGAGCGGAAGGCATGACGCGGCTCGATTCACACAGCCGCTTGGCTTTGCAAACCGCAACCGTCACATTCATACCACGCCTGGATCTCAAATCTGACTACCTCCGTGTTGATTGAAAGCAGCCGCATCCACAGACAAATCTCACCCGCCATCCCTCACAGGGGAGGCTCAGTTAAGGCAGAATGACAGGGAATTCTCAGGAACACATGTGGAGATTGTCACCCCACACCCACACCCACTCACCGCAGCCATCCTCGTCAGAAGTGTCTCCGCAGTCGGGGTTTCCGTCACAGCGCAACACTCGGGGCACACATTCACCACTGTCACAGGCAAACTCCTGCTGGCCGCACTCGGGAGGCTCAGGCTCATCTGTGGGGCGGAGAGAAGCACAGCTGAGAAACACACCTTTGCGGTGAAGGGGACCAAGAGTCCAAAGCTGCCCCACGGCCCCGAATGCTCACCGCAGTCCAGCTCGTCCGACATGTCGCGGCAATCCGGCCGCCTGTCGCAGAAGAATTCACGGGCGATGCACTCCCCGTTCAGGCAAGAGAATTCCTCCGCTGTGCAGGGCCGGATCTCTGGGGAGACTGGAGGAGAGTTTGGGGTTAGGAGGTGGTGGGACCTGGCCGGGGGACAGGGAGAAGGAAAGACCCAAAGGCCAAGAATGCCTTTCTTGCCTCTTTGGGAAACTCCCTGTCTTCAAATCAAAGCCTTTCCTCCCCCACTGAACAAAATGCAGCGATGTGGACAGGACTCCCACATCTGAAACCCCAACAATCAGGTTTTGGGTTCGAGCTTGTCTTGGGCATCTGCACCCTGCCACGACCCTTGGAATGCAAACAAACGGAGAAGCAGATTTTCCGATTTTAAAACTCTGCTGCCTTCCCGCAGTGGGAATGCACCTTTCAAACAAGATCCCACGTGCCACTCCTGGTACATTGTGATTGCACCCAAGACCTCCAGCTAAAGCTCTCCCCCCCCCACTCCCCACTCCCACCAGGTTGCCAACCCCTCGTCTTGCTCATCAGGGGCAGCGCCCACAAGCCTCACAGCGCACAGCAAGAGTCTAGAAGCAACAGGCAAGCTCAGCAAGATGCACTTTTCAGGTTGCTTCCTGCTTCCTGGTTTTCGCTCAGCAACACACAACGACACGACAGCAAGAGAAGGAACCGGGGCAGTGGTGTGTTGAGGGTGGCGGGTGGTGGTGGAGGAAAGGCAGGCAGTGCCTACTGGACTCCTGGGATGTGCTAGAGCTACATAGCTATGCACCGCTGCCCGTCTGATGGAGCCCCTGCTTGGAAACTCCATCCAGAGGGGCCGAGGATTGGTAAGCGCTCACATCAAAGGCCAAGATCTACATGCTACACACTCACATCCACAAGGAGCACAAGGAGAGGCGTGCAAGGAGGCCTGCAAATGCCCTGGGCAGGGAGGGAAGGAGGGAGGGAGGGAGGGAGAGCTGGCTCGGTGTGCAGGAGGAAGGGAGTGAGTGGACTCCCAGTTCCAGACAGAATCTGGGCAGAGAAGGATAAAAGACTGGCCTCCTCCTCCTCCTCTTCCTCCCCCTCGTCCTCCACTATCTATGGGGCCCAAGCGCCCTGCAGCTGCTGAAACCGGAGCCCCCCTCAGGGAACGAGTGTCTTCCCTGCTAAGACTCGCTTCCGGCCAAGATGCCAGGGAGGCCAAGGGCATACAGAGAGAAAAGGGGGAACCGCTGTCTCCGGGCAGCCGAATCAGTGGGCTGCACACAGGCCCCGATGCACTTCTCCGGCCCCTGACTCACCTGGCGGCGCCTCGAAGATGGGGGGAGGCGGGGTTTGGGCTGGAAGCAAACTCAGAGTTAGCGGCACGGCGGGGACATTCCCTCCCAATCTCCCACCGCCACAGCCCGGTCTACTTTCGTCCCCCCCCCCTCTGGCTAGAGTCAGCGGGCGGCTTCTTCACCTGCTCCCAGGCGCCGGAACTGGAAACCCCGCCGGGAGGTGCGGTACGAGGCGATGGACCCGCTGCCCACCACGGAGAAAAGCACCTCGCGGATCTGCTCATCGTCCGTGTTCCCCTCGGATCCGACGTCCAGCTCCACAAAGCTGTAGCCATCGATCTCCCTGCGTGGGGCAGGACATAAAACAGCGGGTCGCCTTAAAATTTTCACAGGTCGCCCCAAAACTACTCCCACCACTCTTTATTACTGATTCAGGCCTGCCCGACCGCCACTTCCTTTCTTCACAACCTCCCTCTCTACCCTCTACTACTTTCCCCTCCTTCATCTCCTTCACTTTACTACTTCCTCTCCTCCGTCTCCACTCCTCCCTTCTTCCACCCTATCTAACCTTCTTATTCCCCTCCTCCTTCTCTACTCTTTCCTACCTACTTTCTTCCCTCCTTCTACTCCTCTCTCCTTTTCTTTCTGAAATGGCAGTCGGGCAGCCCCAATATCATTTTAAATTTTAATTTCATATCTTCAAACATTACTGTACATTAATAACCAATCCATGGGAGAAGAAAGGAGTAGGGAGGAAGGAGGAGAGGAGGTAGATAAGAGAAGGGGAGGATGGTCGTGGAAAGTAGAAGAAGGTAGAGAAGGGAAGAGAGTAGGAAGGGGGTGGTGACCGGGCAGGTCCGATTAATTGTATATGACTGTACATTAAATATGTTATTGGATATGAATGTTAAAATAAAACTTTTTATAAATAATAATAATAATCAATCCATGTATCATTTTCCCCCCCTTGCCCCCCCCCCCAGACTTCCCAGAGCAAATACCGGGTATTATGACCAACAATCACAAGCTAAAGTATACAAAATACACATAACCTCCCACCTTTAAAATTTTAAAACTTTAGATCCCCTCACAATAAAAATAAAGAGATAGGAAAGAATAATAAAAAGAAAAAAAAGAAAAGAAGCAATACCAACTTCACATATTACTTCTTCTTACAGTCCATTTTTAAAATTAATCCATCTTCTACTACTCCCACCACTCTTGTTGCTTTGACAAGCGTGAACCTTCTGCTTGGGTTTTCTGTAGAGGATGCGGGTTCGAACTCTGCCCCCGAAGCACCCCGGATACTCACTTGATAAACACCACGCTGACCGACTGCTCACCGGGGATCTTGAGGTATTCAGATTCCAGCTTAAGAGAGGAGGGGGGGAAAAAACCAAACCCGTTCACAGAGATTTTTGGGGCAGCGCTCTAACCCACCCCCCAGTCATCTTCCGGACCGCGGTTCAATCTGAGGATCTCTTAGGAAGAGGAAGATGGGATCTTTCCCCGTGATCCGTGGGGATTTCACCGTCAGGAAAGCCAGCTCTGAGTAAATTTTAAATCCAATGCATTTTCAGAATCCCAGGCTCCAATAAATCTCCTTTGAAGAGGGGGCTCCGAATTGCCTGCGGGAATCTGAGCCAGGCCCCTCCTCTCTCAGCCTGGCCTGGCCTACCTCACAAGGTTGCTGTGAGGATAAAAGGCAGCAGGGAGGGAAGGAAGAGCCAGGCCTGTTCAGGGGTGGGCTTCAAAAATTTTAGCGAGGGGTTTTCTGCCCAGTTGCTGGGTGGCCGTGGCCATGGTGGCTGTGGCTTAGTTGGCCTCCTGCACCATGGGAGGGGGGAGTTTTTGCCCTCCCCGGCCTCTGGAGGCTTTCCTCGAGCCTCAGGGATGGTGAAAATAGCCTACCCAGGCTCCGGAGGCCCTCCGGAAGCCGGAATTGGGCCCGTTCCTGGCCTTCCCAAACTTCCCGTAGGCCCGTTTCTCGCTCTCCCTGAGCCTTCGCGCACACCCTGCTCTTACCTGCATTCAAAATGAGCCGCGTAAGGACTCCTGGGAGGGGTGGGGTGGGCGGGGCCAGTGAGTAACGAGATTTGGGGGTTCTCCGAACTGCACAGAATCTTAGCTAGAGGTTCTCCCGAACCCCTGTGAACCCCCAGCAGCCCCCACCCCTGGGCCTGCTACCTTCTGCTGCTGATGGATTGAGGAGATCAGGGGCGACTTTTACCGAGGAGCTCAGGGCATCTGCTCCAGAGAGGGAGTTAAGGAAAGATGCGGGGTGGGGGGGCCCTCACCGTATCCACAACCGCTTCGGACACCTCCTGGAAGGGCTCTGAGTTGACATCTTCCAGGCGAGGGCTGTACTCGATGGAATGGGTGAAGTTCACCAGGGCCCGGAAGTAGACTGCGGAGAATAATGGCCGGGTGAGGAAGACCTGGCCACCCTCTGCAGGGGTGCCAAGTGTGCCCGCTCACACATGCGCACTCCGCTTTGCTAGGAAGGGACGAAACCGTGCTGAGCAAGCCCTTCACACAACTCTCTTTGCTAACTTCTTGCCTGCGTGGCCGGAGCCCGAAGGACGTCCTGCCCTGAAGCCCGTGGTGCCGAGCAGATGTTTGGGTGGGATTAACGGGGGTCTGGTCCCTCCGGCCCCCGAGGAGAAAGTCTGGAGGACAGCCAGCGTCATGGGGCGCCTGTCCCTCAGACCCTTTCCTCCTCTGAGGCAGCTGCGGGGGCAGGCGAGCCAGGAACAGAAGGGGCCGAGGTCTTACACCCCCGGCTTTCACAAGGGCAGCCTGCCGAGAGGTCCAGCCAGCAACTGATCCCAGGCCCAGCTGGACGGCCAGTGGCCAAGGCCGAACTCAGCTGCAGAGATGGAGTGGGAGAAGGCCCAGAGGCCGGCCTGCATCAGGTGCTGGCGGCCACAGCCTTGGACCGGGACAGCAACCCCAGCCGCCCGACTTCCACCAGTGCTTCCCATTACAAAGAATCTGTGGGTCGCCTCTGGTCATGCCCTGATCTCGCCTCCTTTTCGAGAGGGAGAGGAAAGAGGCCAGCTACGGAAGTAGGAGACTGGTGGGGACAGGCAGGGAGGTGCAGAAGGACAACCTGGCCGGCTGCAGAGGCCACCTCCGTGCCCAGATCCAGGACAGGAAGGAGGGCATTGTGGAGAGATGGGCCCAGCCTCCCACAGCCTGGCCAGCGGCCGCTCCCGGTTCATGCCGGGTGAAAAAATACCAGAGAGAGGGCCCAGGCAAACTTCCCACCCACACATTCTTAGATTCCAGGGTGCCCACCCTTCTCCAGAGCTGCTCGTAGCATGGGGGGGGGCTGTTGTTCATCCCTCACTCATAATGGTCCCATTCAGAGCTCGGCTGCCTACGGTGCCCCTGTGACTTGGCCCAGCCTGCTCCTCGCGGGCCCCACCCGCCTGCAGAGTCACCCTGAAAGAATGCTGCCTTGCCCCTGCATTTGAAGGCATAGGGGAGGGGGGGAGAAAGGGGGGGGGGGGCTTTGCAGCTTCCTGCAAAGGGGCAAGCTGTCCCACAGCGCCATTGGGGAATGTGCCAGGCGTGCCCCGAGCCCTGCCTCTTTTCTTCCACACCACCTCTCTGCAACCTGCAACTCGGCTTTTCGGAGGAAGGAAACGCTTCCCCTGTCCGCCTGGTGTCACGGTGTCACAGCCTAGTGCGCGAGGCTGAGACCGGGAGGAAAGGCTGGGTCAATCTCTCTTTGGGGGCTCGGGGAGAAAAGAGGGGCCACCCTGACTCAGAGAGGGCTGCGGGGCTTCTCCCCCCCACCAGGGTGCATTTCGGGGGGGGATGGATGGAGGGGGGGTGCGTTAGCACATCTGGACTGCCAGATGTGAAAGGAAGGGAGTGAGATGGAAGTCTGAGCCACCAACCCAGGCCACAGCAGCGTTGCAAAAGAACCGAGTGAGTCAGAGGGAAAGACTGAGTCTGGGGGAGAGGGCACAGCCCCCAGGTCCAGAAGTGGGGAGGGGAAGCCAGGAAGGCTGGCCTGCTTTCTTTGCGGGGCCGTGGCCCTCCCTCCCTCCCTCCCTCCTTCCCCACACCGGTCCTTCTGCAGGGGGGCACAAAGCAGCGCTGGAGTTTTGCCTCCTTTTAAGGCGGCGCGCGGGGAGCTGCCTTGCAGCTGCGAAGAAAGAGAACAATGCGGAAAAGGGCTCCGGGGCTGAGTCAGCTTCCCCTGGACATGTTCAGAGGCCCTGGACTTTGCAGGGAAGCTGGGAGGGTGGGGGGAGGGGAGAGCAGAGAACACCAGGAGACTGGGGGTGGAGGGGAGGTGGGAGTATTTCGCCCTGAGATATGGGGACCTCAAAGCTCACGGACTCCCCCCAGAAAAGTCACTTCGGGACTGGCCCAGTTGGCAGAGTCCTTCCTGGCTTGCAGAGGTTCAGCCTCAACGGCCCAACCAGGCCAGCTGTTCAAATCCCAGCTGATCACATGCAAAGCTAAACCAAGGCGAAAAAGTGGTTTTGACCCCTGGGCCGGCCAGCCGCCAAGGAGCTCTGGCTACTAGCTCTGCCTAGGGTGTGTGTGTGGGAGAGCAGGACAGGGTCGGCCCTGGACTTTCCTGGCTGCTTGGCCAATGGGTGTGTATGTCACAGTAACAAGAGTTGGAAGGGACCTTGGAGGTCATCTAGTCCAAAACCTTTGCTCATGCAGGAGACCTGGGATTTCAACCGCCGAACTGCCGACCTTTCTGATCGACAAGCTCAGTGTCCTAGCCACTGAGCCACCTAGTCAGGCTAGGGGTGTGTGTGTGTGTGTGTGTTAAAGGGTGTGTGTGTGTGACCCGTCTCTCCCAGCGAGGCCCGACACCCATCCCATCCAGGGCGCAAGAGGTCCCACTGCTCTTCCGGCCTGGAATTGATTTCTTTGTCCTCCTGAGCCCGGGATCCTATAGCCCGAGTGGACCGGCCACTTACTGAGCGGAGACTCATCGTCCGGCTCGGGGACAGCCAGGTTGGCAGGCGCAGGGGGCCCCGCAGGAGAAGGAAGAGGAGAAGGAGGAGGAAGAAGAGGAGGAGGAGACGAGAGGTCTGCAGAGAAGAGAAAAGAAGGGGAAAGGCGAAAGGAAGAAACATCTGGAAACGTCCAGCTGAAGTTGCGAGGCCAGAAGCAGAGGACAAAACGCGGATTCAGCCGCTCCAGGCCCACCTCGCAGGGTGTGTGTGTGTGAACCCCACTCTTCCTTCTCCCTCATGGCCCTGACTAGCCAACCCCATTGCAGGACCTCTCCTGAAGGCTTCTCATGGAGATCCACACCACGCCCAAGAAAGCCCAGAGCAGAAGGACTTCGTCCTCCTTCCCCCCCCTCTCACCTCACGGAAACTCCCTGGCTTTTCCCAGGAAGCCGAAAACCGCAAGGCCGTCGGATAGCAGCCACCGATGGATGTGTGGGAGAATGGCTAGACTGAGGTTGGGGGAAGAGAGGCACGTCCCCAGATCGGGAATGAGCACACTCAACACTCTTGCACTCTTCACACACCCACATCGGCGAGAGGCCTGGCCTGTCGAAGCCAAGCTGCCTCTGACGAACCGCTGCGCCAGCTGTCCCAGCAAAAAAACCAAGAGAGCCGAGGGAGGCAGCAGGCTTCTGCTTTCTGGACCGCTTGTTCAAAATAAGTGAGCCCAGAGGCGGCCAGCAACGGGGGTGGAGAAGGAAGAAACAAACAAACATACAAACGCACACACACACACCCCACACATCTGTCGGGCTCGCAGAGGAAAGAGCAGCAGCGAATGAAAACCAGGCAGGGGAGGGGGTTGAGGGCAGCAGAAAGAGCCGAGTTCAAGAGAGGACAAGGGCGTCCGAAAAGAGCCACTTTCTGAGCTCCACCGGCGGAGCGGATATTGCACGGGGCAGGCAGGCGATAGAAGCCTGACCCCCATCCAGCAAAACCTTCTAGCTGCTGGCTCTGGACGCAGCAAGGGGAGCTGTCGTCCGAGCCTCTTCGGAGGGAGGCCCCCCTGCGCTGGGGACCCTGCGTGGAGGGCTGAAAGCAAACGTGGCCTCTTTGGTATTTTCCCCCGCAGCGGGAAGGCCTCAACAAGTGAGAAAGCATCTTTTCCTCCCTCGCCAGAAAGCCGTTCCTGGCGGGAGGAGGAAGGGAAGCCATCTGCTAGAACGCTCTCAAGAACAATCAGGAATGGGCCCCAGGGACCCTTCCAGACAGACCGGCCTGCAGCCCTTCCCACCCACGCCCCCCGGATGATCGGCTCCCTGCGCTGCCAGAGAGTCTTGCACGTGGACTGGCTTTGGCCTCGGCTCCTGAGAAGCCCTGGAAAACCAGCTGTTCCCAGCATCCTCTGCAGCTCTGCAGCTCGCCAACCTGGATGCCAAAAAATTCGGAGCGGAGCGCAAGGGGCCTTATCCAGAACCAGACCCTTTGCCAACGAATGGAGGTCCGGAGGTACATGGGAGAACCACAGGGGTGCCCCTCCTGTCTCACTAGCCACCCTCCCCTTTGTAACGAGATCTCGGACAGCTCCCCAATCCAACCGCAAACCCGGCACGCACTCACCTGTAGAGAGGAGAGACTCGCTGGAGCTGGCCGGGGGCTCGACCGAGATGGTCCCGCTGCCGTTTTCTCCGCTGCCATACTCATCTGCAACAACCAGAAGGTCAGTGGGCAGCAGGAGGGCCAAAGGGGTGGTGGTGCCTGAAGCGGCTCAGACAGTCTACGAAGACCCTGGGGGACCTCCCTCCTGGCTCATCCTCTTCCAGGCTCACCTCCAGAGGGGCCACCAGCCATGAGATCCTCATCGTCAAAAGTGCTATCATAACTCTTCCGGAACCAGTGCGTAATCTCCGATTCTGTGTCCTCCGGGAACGAGGCCTCGTCCAGTCGGCTGGAGGCCTGAGCCACCTGCAAAAGTAAGGAAGAGGGTTGGAGGGGGGCTATCTTGCAGCCTCGGCTCACCTCCTGCCCCCATCGCAACCAGGCAGCTCCAGCCTCCTCCTGCCTCCCGATGCCCAAATCCTGCTTGCAAGATGCTGAGCAGAGGACAAAGCTCCCTTCCCTCCCCTCTCCCCTTCCGGGCTGGTTTAGGGGGTTGCGGCCGCAGGTGCCATGCAGGGAAAACACCTCCCTGCCTAGAGAAACAGCACCAAGGGGATTATGGCCACTTCACCATCTTGGCAAAAGCCCAAACTGGCAGACTTCAAAGGGAGCTTGTTCCGAAGGGCGCAAGAGGCCCATCGAGAGCAGAAGACGAGGGTCCTCAAAGCGCTTTGGGGCGGAAGGGCGGATGCCGTGATTCCTTGGGGCTGGGACCTCGAGAGCTCTCGGGAGGGAGTCGGGGGTGAAGGAATGCCACACGAAGCAGCCAGCCCACCCATCCTTCATCGCCGCACCAAGAGAGAGGCAGGGTGGGAAGCAGATGGCACGGATTCTCAGCCAACCCGGAAAACCTGAAGACTATGCTCGGAACGGAATTTCCCACCGCCCCAGGGCAGGCAGGAGCAAAGATCGGCCTTGGAGAAGGGATGCCCGCCGCCACGCATGGCATGGCTACCGAACAGCAGACCAGGGCTCTCCTGCTTGCAGACCTGCAATTCAGATTAGCACCTTTGCAAATGCGGGAAAGGTTATTTCTAGCGGTGGGTTTTACATTTCGTGGCTTATCGATTCGGTGTGCACGCGCACCCTCCGCACATTTTTTTTCCCCTTTGAATTTATATCCCGCCCTTCTCCGAAGACTCAGGGCGGCTTACACTGTGTCAAGAAATAGTCTTCATCCATTTGTAAATTATATGCAAAGTCAACTTTTATTGCCCCCAACAATCTGGGTCCTCGTTTTACCTACCTTATAAAGGATGGAAGGCTGAGTCAACCTTGGGCCTGGTGGGACTTGAACTTGCAGTAATTGCAAGCAGCTGTGTTAATAACAGACGGCATTAGTCTGTTGAGTCACCAGAGGCCATGCGCTTTGCTCTCTTGGCATCTTCCGCACATGCGCCCGGCCTCCAAACCGTGCCTAAATAGGACGGCATAGAGCACGGGGGCCACTGACAATCTCCGCTAGAGGTTCACCCAAACTGGTACGAACCGGCCAAATACCACCTCTGGTTATTCCCCCCCACCCTTGCCATAATGGCAAAAAAAAAGAGGCTGAATTTGTCAAAACCCCAGGTTCCCTGTTGTTCGGTAAGCGACCATGTAGTCCTATGCACTGAGTGGGAGGAGGGGGTGTCCTCTGTTTTCCTGGGATGGGCTCTGTCTGGGAAGGACAGATGCCAGCCTTGGCACTGGCAGCCGGGTCAAATCCATCTCCCGGGTGTCGTGCACAGTTCACAACGAGAGAACGATGCAGGAAGGAGAGGGGCTCAGGTTGAGCGTTCAATTCCAGGGGCCGGAGAGGTTTCCCGTTCACCAGCCTCGGCAGGAAAGCTCTCTTCGACCTGGCCTCTCCCCTCCTGCCTTGCAGCCGCTACCAGCCATGCCCCAAGGTTGCCACTCAAGGGGAAGCCGCAGGGCATCCCTGAAGCAAGAACGGGGGAACGTGCAGCAAGCCCCAAATTCTTGCACAGAAAGGGGCTTGTGCTGGCAACCGTGGCTCCAGGTTTGAAGGAAGGCCAAGGGGGTTAAGGACCCCCTCCTGCCCTAAAGCACTCCTTAGGAATTCAAGGGCAGACTTCCCCTAGTGATGGAGGTTCTGCCTTTTACAGCAACCCTGGCCTGCCATTTCTAAAATCAATGCTGAAGTGTTAAAACCGACACATTTTAGAAGATGCCCTTTTTTTTTTAATTTGCATTTATATCCCACCCTTCTCCGAAGACTCAGGGCGGCTTACACTGTGTCAAGCAATAGTCTTCATCCATTTGTATATTATATACAAAGTCAACTTATTGCCCCCCAACAGTCTGGGTCCTCATTTTACCTACCTTATAAAGGATGGAAGGCTGAGTCAACCTTGGGCCTGGTGGGACTTGAACTTGCAGTAATTGCAAGCAGCTGCTGTTAATAACAGACTGCATTAGTCTGTTGAGCCACCAGAGGCCCCTTCACCAGAAGTTCCTGAGCCTGGAAGGATGTGCCAAATGACAAGGTCTGGGGAAGGGAGGAAGGCTCTCCCTGAATACCTGGGCAGAAGGCGCAGACACACAAACACACACACACACCGGCCGCACATAGAGGAGCCCAATCCCACCTGGTCTGTCTGCCTGGGTTTTTCTCCCCTCGTGGGGCAGAGATGGTTCTGGGCTGCCAGGCAGGGCCCAGAGATAAAGCAAGGTTTGAGAGGCTGGGTAGACCCCTGCCCGCCAGAAGATTGGCACACTGAACTTCCCGGCTGGGACTGGGAGGATCCCATTCAGCCAGTGTGGAATTCAAGTAATTTAACAACCGGTTCTCTGCCCTAATGATTTCTTCCAACAACCAGTTTGCCAAACTGCTCAGAAAGTTAACAACCGGTTCTCCCGAAGTGGCGCGAACTGGCTGAATCCCACCACTGCCTTCGGCCCCCTGAACTTTTCTGCCTGCTGGTTTAGGGCAGGGGTCTGCAACCTTAAAACACTCAAAAGAGCCATTTGGACCCGTTTCCCACAGAAAAGAAAACACCGGGAGCCGCAAAATCTCTTCCCGCGCCTGACTATTTCTTGAGCGTCCGCAAAACTGAGCATATGTAGTTCTGTTTTCTTCTGAAACTTTTCTTTTCTTGGATTTATCCATGGTTGGCCTACCGGGGGTTGAAAAGCTCAATAAATTGCGTGCTGGCAGGTGTCACACATTGGCGGTTGTGACGCATATTTTGAGTGACAGGGAGCCGCAGCAGAGGGATGAAAGAGCCACATGCGGCTCCAGAGCCACATGCGGCTCCAGAGCCACATGCGGCTCCAGAGCCACATGCGGCTCCAGAGCCACATGCGGCTCCAGAGCCACATGCGGCTCCAGAGCCGCAGGTTGCTGACCTCTGGTTTAGGGTAAGGAAGCGGACAGTCATGATCCAGAGTTAGGGGAGGTTTTAAGAGCTACCTGAATCCTCCATCTTCACCAGCCCCTCTCCTCAAGGACAAAGCAGACAGTCCCACCGCCTGGGCAGTGGGCTGCCCAGGGCTACAGATCGGGGACAGGAATTCGTCAAAGCAGCATTTTCCTATGCAAACACGGCCGGCCACATTACTGCAGGCTGGCCGGGCCGGGGACAAAGGACTGAGCTGCCGGCATAAAAAGGGGATTTAACTGGACGGCCGGCCCTTTGTGAAAGGAAGAGGGGAAGTAGGAGCTGGGGAACCGTTGGGGGCCTGGGAAGGCAGGCAGGGCACCGTGCCAACCCGCCGGCATCTGTCTTGGGACTCTGCCTCGTCCAGGTGCTTGTAAGCTGGACAGCCAGTGGCCTTGGTCCGGCCACGAGAGCTGGCATAGGCATTGCCCGCTGGATGGGGGGCACAGGTGGAAGAAGATGGCCGCAGGAAGGGAGGTCCATCTCCTCGGGGAAGGCAAAAGAAATCCATGCCCAAGAGGGTGCCCAGCGCTGCCCAAAAGCTCTTGGGATGCAGAGGGGGCTCCTGTCATCTCAGAAATCGCTCCATTACCACACAGTGACACCCGCGCACACACACATAAAGACCCAAGCATGCAAAATTCTTCGTGGAAAGGAAGGGGGCCTAATGCCCGGGAACCCAGGAGCCATTTTGGGGTGGGTGGGGGCTGAGCCCTCCTATTTGGACTTCAGTCTCTCCCGAGCGGAACCGAGGAAGAGCCAGCCTCAAATACTGCGGACGTTCAGTGCTGACCGCTCTCAATTTGAGAGCAGGAGAGATGGACTGTACAGGCCTTCAACTCTCACCTCCCCCCCACAACCCAGGGAGGGGTTTCTGTGCCCCTCTCAAGCCAGAGGGTGACTTTTAAGGTATCTCGGGTGCGCTCTTTCCCTCCCTGGGGGAATGAAGTAATTCTGCCCCCCCTTGCCCCCCCTCCAAATGGACACATCTAAGGGCCCTTCCTCCGTTGCAAAGAGCTTTCCACTTTTCAGCTAGCTGCCTGCTTCCAGCCCGTCACCCCCAAAATCAAGGGAAAATAAACTAGAGCAGTGTAGGTGAACCTTTTCACAGCTGCTTGCAATTACTGCAGGTTCAAGTCCCACCAGGCCCAAGGTTGACTCAGCCTTCCATCCTTTATAAGGTGGGTAAAATGAGGACCCAGATTGTTGGGGGCAATAAAAGTTGACTTTGTATATAATATAAAATTGGATGAAGAATATTGCTTAACACAGTGTAAGCCGCCCTGAGTCTTCGGAGAAGGGCGGGATATAAATTCAAATTAAACAAACAAACAAACAAACAAAACCGAACGCCAAAATGGGAGTTAACGCTTGTGTGCTGGAAACTGGAAGAGCAGCCGCCCGGCGCCCATGCTGGGAAGATGATCTCCCGGTTTCCAGCACGCACATGTGCACCGATCATCTGGTCTTCCAGTTTCATGTGGGTGCAAAGACTAACTGGCCAGTGGGCATGCGTGCACCAGAAACCGGGAGATCATCTTCCCGGCACGCGCATGCGCGCCGGCCGGCTCCTTTTCTGGTTTCCGGCGCTCCCGTGCATGTGAAGACCAGCTGGCCGGCGCACTGGGACCCGGAAGAGCAACGGGTGACGCCTCGCGTGCCTGGAGAGACGGCTCTGCGTGCCACTTCTGGGAGACGTGCCATAGGTTCGCCATCGCGGAACAAGAGAGGCGGGTCAGCCACCAATACCCACTAAGCAGCAGCAGCAACAGTAACCAAATCCCATCCTACCCTCCCTCCCCACCATTCAGGGATGCAGTGAGAAGCCCAGTTCGCTCGTAATCCCAGCTGGCTGCAGAGACAGACACTGGAGCCCGTTCTGGGATTGTTTACAACCCCCCTTTTGGATCCCCAGCCAGGCCTGGCCGGAAAGAAAACACCCCTCCTCCCTCTCTTCTCCCTTCCCGACCCATTGCACCTGTCGCCAGAGCCAGGGGCTGGAATGAAAACAGGGGCTATTAAAGCCTTCAGTCGTGCAATGAGACCGAACAGGGCAGGAGAAAAATAGACCCCTAGATCACTATAGGGAGGCCGGGAGGGGGAAATTGGGGAGGGTGAGGGGGGGGTTAAAAGGGAGAGCCGATCTTCCTTCTCTTTGTGCAGCCCCAGAGGTGCCCGCCTGCCCCCTGGGGAAGGAGAGCCGAGCTGCCAATCAAGCCCTCCGCCACTCGCGCCAAGAAAGCTGGCACAGGCATTGGCAAAGCCAGCCGGGCACAGTCATCCAGAGGACAAGGGGTCACAGGTGCCCGCCTTGTCTGGCGCTGGATCCCGGCTGGGCAGACACAGCCCCCCCCAAAGGGGGGGAGGGGAAAGAAACTCGTTCTTAAGGTGGGGTTTATCCAAGGCACCCCCTGTTCTTGACTTGTTGCCCAATATGCTAAAACCAGGGGTGAAATCCAGCAGGTTCTGGAGAACCTGTAGCGGAAATTTTGAGTAGTTGGGAGAACCGGCCAATACTAGCTCTGGCTAGCCCCCGAGTGGGGTAGGAATGGAGATTTCGCAGTATCCTTCCCCTGGAGTGGGGTGGGAATGGAGATTTCGCAATATCCTTCCCCTGGAGTGGGGTGGGAATGGAGATTTCGCAGTATCCTTCCCCTGGAGTAGGGTGGGAATGGAGATTTTACAGTATCCTTCCCCTGGAGTGGGGTGGGAATGGAGATTTCGCAGTATCCTTCCCCTGGAGTGGGGTGGGAACGGAGATTTCGCAGTATCCTTCCCCTGGAGTGGGGAGGGAATGGAGATTTTACAGTATCCTTCCCCTGGAGTGGGGTGGGAATGGAGATTTTGCAGTATCCTTCCCCTGGAGTGGGGTGGGAATGGAGATTCCGCAGTATCCTTCCCCCACCAGCCCACCAAGCCACACCCACGAAGGTACACCTTGCCTACCAAGCCATGCCCACAGAACCGGTAATAAAATTTTTTGGATTTCCCCACTGGCTAAAACCAACCCGAGATGCCACCTCCTCAAGACGAGCGAATGAAGGATGTTGGCCGATCTTGCACAGGTTGTGCGAATGTGGCCCACTTGCGTTCAGCTGACCCGGAGGTTTGGGGGAAGCGTGGCACGATGGATTGGTGCCCGGGGTGGTGGTGGTTGCTCTGGGAGATTGCCACGGGGAGGGGGAGGGCAGGGATACTTCTTTCCTGCCCTCCAAGCTCTCTCCCTACCAGCTCCTCCCCGCCCATCCTGCCTAGCGCCCCAGCGCAGCGTTCAGGATGCCCACCCCGTCACCCTGCTCTCTGCGGCCATCACCCCAGGCGGCTTCCTGAGTCTGGCTGGAAATTCCTGCCCTGTGAGAAAACCCCCTCTCGTGAAAAGAGGAACGGCCCCTTTTGGCACCGGGTACAAAGGGAGGAGCGGTGAAAGACAGCTGCCGGCGGGGCAGAACCAGCAGCTAGCGGGGCAGGGAAGCAGGTACGCCACTTCTCCCACCGGGCAACGCCTGCCGCGGCTGGCAGGGGAACATCTTGGCACAGGGATGAGCGTGCACACACACACACACAGCTCTGCCTTGCACTTCTTCTTCTTCTGCCTCCGCCCTGCAGCCCAGGCGAGATGGGAGCCGATTTGCTGGCTGCTGAAGTCCCCCGAGCTGGGTCAGAGCCCCAAATCGGATGGCAATGATTGGAACTGGGACCCTGGAACTCAGGGGAACAGGGCACCCTCGGATTAAAGCCCTTGGCGGTAGGGTGTGTGTGTGTGTCAGGGGTTGTTGCCCTGACCTGCGATTTCCCCTGGACGAGGACGGCTAAGCAAGCAAAGGACATCTTTTTATGTGGAGAAGCCTATCTCTCCCAAAATTGGAAGTCCAAATGTTTCCGCAGCTCGTTTAACGCCCCTTTCCCCCTACGCTTAGGAAAACGACAACAACAATGACCAGCTCTTCCCGCAACATCGGCACACTATTTAAAGCCCCGGTGGCCTTGCCCGGTTTCCTGAAATTGTCCTGCGCGGGGAGAAACCTTGTGCAAACATGTCCAGCCGCCTGAAAGCTCCCACTTCCTTCCTCTTCCCCCCCCAGCCCCACAAGTCTCCCCCCAGTCTTCCGTTCCTGCTCCCAAATGTGTCCCAGAGGAGAATGCCCAGCGCTTTGGCTGTGGGAAAGTCCAAAGGCTTCTCGGGTGACCCATTGCAGGGATGGCCCTTTGGGGAAGTGGGGGGGTAGGGAGTGTGAGCAGGGCCTTTTTGGAGGTGGCTCCTACAAGATGCCTTTAAAACGAGCAAGGGAGAGCAGCCACGTCCCGTTCGGGGATCCGTTGGGACCAAGAAGCCATTTCTACACATAAGGCAATGGACATACCTAATCCTCCTATTTTCTCCACAACAATAACCCTGTTGGGTGGGCCGAGAGAGAGGGACTGGCCCAAAGTCACCCAGCTGGTTCTCATGTTTAAGATGGGACTAGAACTTCCAGTCTCCTGGTAATTAGTCCAAAGTCACCCAACTGGCTCTCACACCTAAGATGGGACTAGAATTTCCAGTCTCCTGGTGATTGGCCCAAAGTCACCCAGCTGGTTCTCATGTTTAAGATGGGACTAGAACTTCTCCTGGTGATTGGCCCAAAGTCACCTAGCAGGCTCTCATGGCTACAATGGGACTATAACTTCCAGTCTCCTGGTGATTGGCCCAAAGTCACCCAGTCAGCTTTCCTACATAAGGCGGGACTAGAACTCCCAGTCTCCTGTTGATTGGCCCAAAGTCACCCAGCTGGCTCTCATATTTAAGACGGGACTATAACTTCCAGTCTCCTGGTGATTGGCCCAAAGTAACCCAGCTGGCTCTCATGCCTACGATGGGATTAGAACTTCCAGTCTCCTGGTGATTGGCCCAAAGTCACCCAGCTGGCTCTCACGCCTAAGATGGGACTAGAACTTCCAGTCTCCTGGTGATTAGTCCAAAGTCACCAGCAGGCTCTCACGCATAAGGTGAGACTAGAACTTCCAGTCTCCTGGTGATTGGCCCAAAGTCACCCAACTGGCTCTCATGCCTACGACGGGACTAGAACTTCCAGTCTCCTGGTGATTGGTCCAAAGTCACCCAACTGGCTCTCACGCATAAGGTGGGACTAGAACTTCCAGTCTCCTGGTGATTGGCCCAAAGTCACCCAACTGGCTCTCATGCCTACGACGGGACTAGAACTTCCAGTCTCCTGGTGATTGGTCCAAAGTCACCCAACTGGCTCTCACGCATAAGATGGGACTAGAACTTCCAGTCTCCTGGTGATTGGCCCAAAGTCACCCAGCTGGCTCTCATGCCTACGACGGGACTAGAACTTCCAGTCTCCTGGTGATTGGTCCAAAGTCACCCAACTGGCTCTCACGCATAAGGTGGGACTAGAACTTCCAGTCTCCTGGTGATTGGCCCAAAGTCACCCAACTGGCTCTCATGCCTACGACAGGACTAGAACTTCCAGTCTCCTGGTGATTGGCCCAAAGTCACCCAACTGGCTCTCATGCCTATGACGGGACTAGAACTTCCAGTCTCCTGGTGATTGGCCCAAAGTCATCCAGCTGGCTCTCACGCCTAAGATGGGACTAGAACTTCCAGTCTCCTGGTGATTAGTCCAAAGTCACCAGCAGGCTCTCACGCATAAGGTGGGACTAGAACTTCCAGTCTCCTGGTGATTGGCCCAAAGTCACCCAACTGGCTCTCATGCCTACGACGGGACTAGAACTTCCAGTCTCCTGGTGATTGGTCCAAAGTCACCCAACTGGCTCTCACGCATAAGATGGGACTAGAACTTCCAGTCTCCTGGTGATTGGCCCAAAGTCACCCAGCTGGCTCTCATGCCTACGACGGGACTAGAACTTCCAGTCTCCTGGTGATTGGTCCAAAGTCACCCAACTGGCTCTCACGCATAAGGTGGGACTAGAACTTCCAGTCTCCTGGTGATTGGCCCAAAGTCACCCAACTGGCTCTCATGCCTACGACGGGACTAGAACTTCCAGTCTCCTGGTGATTGGCCCAAAGTCACCCAACTGGCTCTCATGCCTATGACGGACTAGAACTTCCAGTCTCCTGGTGATTGGCCCAAAGTCATCCAGCTGGCTCACGCCTAAGATGGGACTAGAACTTCCAGTCTCCTGGTGATTAGTCCAAAGTCACCAGCAGGCTCTCACATAAGGCGGGACTAGAACTTCCAGTCTCCTGGTAATTAGTCCAAAGTCACCCAACTGGCTCTCACACCTAAGATGGGACTAGAATTTCCAGTCTCCTGGTGATTGGCCCAAAGTAACCCAGCTGGCTCTCATGCCTACGATGGGATTAGAACTTCCAGTCTCCTGGTGATTGGCCCAAAGTCACCCAGCTGGCTCTCACGCCTAAGATGGGACTAGAACTTCCAGTCTCCTGGTGATTAGTCCAAAGTCACCAGCAGGCTCTCACGCATAAGGTGAGACTAGAACTTCCAGTCTCCTGGTGATTGGCCCAAAGTCACCCAACTGGCTCTCATGCCTACGACGGGACTAGAACTTCCAGTCTCCTGGTGATTGGTCCAAAGTCACCCAACTGGCTCTCACGCATAAGGTGGGACTAGAACTTCCAGTCTCCTGGTGATTGGCCCAAAGTCACCCAACTGGCTCTCATGCCTACGACGGGACTAGAACTTCCAGTCTCCTGGTGATTGGTCCAAAGTCACCCAACTGGCTCTCACGCATAAGATGGGACTAGAACTTCCAGTCTCCTGGTGATTGGCCCAAAGTCACCCAGCTGGCTCTCATGCCTACGACGGGACTAGAACTTCCAGTCTCCTGGTGATTGGTCCAAAGTCACCCAACTGGCTCTCACGCATAAGGTGGGACTAGAACTTCCAGTCTCCTGGTGATTGGCCCAAAGTCACCCAACTGGCTCTCATGCCTACGACGGGACTAGAACTTCCAGTCTCCTGGTGATTGGCCCAAAGTCACCCAACTGGCTCTCATGCCTATGACGGGACTAGAACTTCCAGTCTCCTGGTGATTGGCCCAAAGTCATCCAGCTGGCTCGCACGCCTAAGATGGGACTAGAACTTCCAGTCTCCTGGTGATTAGTCCAAAGTCACCAGCAGGCTCTCACGCATAAGGTGAGACTAGAACTTCCAGTCTCCTGGTGATTGGCCCAAAGTCACCCAACTGGCTCTCATGTTTAAGATGGGACTATAACTTCCACTCTCCTGGTGATTGGTCCAAAGTCACCTAGCAGGCTCTCATGGCTACAATGGGACTATAACTTCCAGTCTCCTGGTGATTGGCCCAAAGTCACCCAGCTGGCTCTCACACCTAAGATGGGACTAGAACTTCCTGGTTTCTAATAGCCTCTAGACCAAATTAGCCTCAGGGGTGGGTGGGTTCCCTTTTCTACTCCCCCCACCCCAAAAGTTATGAAAGAAACCCGACTCCAGCTCCTTTTCATGCCTGCAACTCCCACCCCACTTTTCTCCTGCCCCGTTACCACGTCCTGTGTCTCTCCCCCGCCCCACCGGCTGCTGAGCCACTGGCAGGCTTCCTTCTCTTCCCCCCACCCACCCACCCAGAAAGCCCTTGCCAGCGGGAGAGCTATGAAGCCTGTGGATGTGAAGGCCACGTGCTTCCTTCTCGGAGGCTTCCAAGGGACCCCATACAGGAAGGGGAGGAAAGGTGTGGGCCCCAGGACACCATCCATCTTCTCCAGAGAAAAACTCCCCAAATCAGGTGCCAAGAGAGGAGGGGAAGGAAGGGGAGGCAGGAGGGACGCCGCTTTTTCTCCATGATTCAGCCAACTATACCCAAAAACCCACACGCTTTAGCCGCGCTTCGGATCAAAGTTCAGCACCGTGTAAGCATCTAGTCCTCAAGGTTCTACCCCTGAACCCCAACCACCGTTACATGTGCGGCTTAGTGAGGATCCCAACTGGGGGAGGGGAGGTATGGGGGAGGGGGTGCAGGGGGGAGGTTGGGGTGGGGGGGAAAGGAGGGTTTTGTTCGACAAAACTAAAATACCGAAGAGAAGTGGCCGCTGGTCCTCTCCACACATGGGCAATTGTGTATCCGAGATTGCACGGCTGCATGGCTTTGAAAGGGGCCCTTTCATCCGGGCCGCCTCTCTGTGGGCACCAAGGCCACTGGCCCCTTCCTCCCCACCCACCCAAAAAAAGGGGAGAGTGGGAGAGAAAGAAACAGAGAGAGGAGGGAGGGAGGGAAGGAAGGAAGGGAAGGGAAAGGGGAAAGGAAGGAAAGGAAAGAAGGAGGGAGGGAGGAAGGAAGGGAAGGAAACAAAAGATAGAGGGAGGGAGGGAGGAGGAAGGAAGGAAGGGAAGGGAGGGAAGGAAAGGAGGGAGGGAGGAAGGAAGGAAAGGGAAGGGAAAGGAAAGGGAAAAGGAAGGAAAGGAAAGGAAAGAAGGAGGGAGGGAGGGGAAAGGAAGAGAAGGGAAGGGAGAGGAGAGGAGAGGAGAGGAGAGGAGAGGGGAGGAGAGGAGAAGAGAGGGGAGGGGAGGGGAGACAGGAAGGAAGGAAGGAAGGAAGGAAGGAAGGAAGGGAAAGGAAAGGGGGAAGGAAGGAAGGAAGGAAGGAAGGAAGGAAGGAAGGAAGGAAGGACGGGAAGGGAAGGGAAAGGAAAAGAGAGGAGAGGAGAGGAAAGGAAAAAAGGAGGAAGGAAAGGAAAGAGGGAAAAGGAAGGAAGGAAAGAAAGAAAGAAGGAAGGGGAAGGGAAGGAAAGGAGGAAGGAATGAGAAAGAAAGAAAGAAAGAAAGAAAAGAAAGAAAGAAAGAAAGAAAGAAAGAAAGAAAGAAAGAAAGAAAGAAAGAAAGAAAGAAAGAAAAAGCTGCCCTTTGCAAATCTTCCCTCTAATTATCTGCCGCCCAAAAGTCAGATTCCCGCCTGTCCCTTTGCGTCCAAACAGTAGGTTTGGCCTTCCAAATAGATCCCTTCGTTTCCAGGGACCGGGAGAACTCCAAAGGTTGCAAAGACAAACAGGAAAAGAGTTTCGCCTACGATTAAAAGCTAGGATAAGCAACAGAAGCAAGAGAAGGGGGAATAATAATAATAACAGCGTCTACGTTTTTATTATCGTAAAATGAAAGTCACGGCAAGAGAAAAACGTGGACTAATGGAACGACGATACGACTGTCAACTTCATGCCAGCGTGTATTATTATTAGAAACACATACGCGGGTCCAACGTAAGAATTACGATTAACCTGATTTAAGTTGTCTTTGCATTAGAATGTGTGGCGCCCGGGAGCAACACACTTCATGCATCGATTTGATTGCTTTATAAAAATAAAAAACTTTGGGGGGGCGGGAAAAAGAAAGAAAGGAAAATAATTTTGCTTTTTTTCTTAACCACCCCCCCAACTTCCACTGGAACCGGTTCTATCCTGGTCCCCAGGCCCCTCCTGACCCCGGGCCTGAGGCCGCAGGCAGAAACAGCAGCCGGGCCGCCTCCCACCCTCAAATCTGAGCCCCTTCCTCCCTAAAGCTGCTTCCCACACTGCTCAGTCACACTTTCCATGGGGAGGATCCTGTTATCGCTTTCCACAGGCTGTGACAGGGCAGGGGTGGGGGGGCTGCTTCTTCTTGGCAAACCCCAATGATTGTCCCCCTCCCCAACACACACACTCGCCTCCCAAGGGAGGAAACGGAGCGGGGAGGGGGGCGTAAAAAAGGGAGGAGGTGGGCTTCTGCAGCAGGAAGGAGAGTCCAGCTGGGTCAGACCACGCCAACTGCTTCCAGCCCCCAGCCCCATTTCTTTTTTAAAAAAAAATTTTTAGTATAATAATTCCCATCTTCCATTAAATAGTGTTTAAACAGTTCTGGGCCAGGGGTCTCCAAACTTGGCAACTTTTAAGACTTGTGGATTTCAACTCCCAGGGATTCTGGGAGTTGAAGTCCACAAGTCTTAAAAGTTGCCAAACTTGGAGACCTCTGGTCTGGGCACATGTATCTTCATTTCAATAATCAACAAAATGTACAACTGTGCAGAGATGGACAGATTGATTTTAGAACTCAAAAGACAAAAGCGGATCAAGATACTATGAGGTCTGGAGTAAATTCTACAACTGGCTCGATAGGAGGAAGAATGCCAAAAATAAGAGATAATGAATGAATCTCTGGAAATGTATAGATCAACGTATATTGTACTTGTGAGGGTGTAATAGGTTTTATAAATATGTATATAGTTGTAGGGGTAGTAGTAATACAGTATATACTTGATATATAAGGAATTAGAAGATTCATAAATTTGTATATAGACTGAGGAATATATGATATAGTAACTTGAACTTGATGTAAATGTTAGAAACCAGAGACGTAGAGCAATGTCCATTGTTTTAGAATAGAATAGAATAGAATTCTATTCTATTCTATTCTATTCTATTCTATTCTATTTTGTTTGTTTTTAAAACCAATAAAAAATTTCCCAAAAAAAGAAAAAAGAAAATTACTTCTCTAATTTTATTGCCCAATTCAATTTTGTTGTCCGATTTAATTATCCAATCACACTTGGCTAATGAAGAATTCTGTTCTATTCTATTCACAATACTGATATTAAACATGACAAACATACTGACTTTTCCCTCTTGATGTATCGTTGAATAGGAATATATTAATAATATTAAATATATCGTAATAATCCTAATAGTCATAAAAGTAAGAATAATCATAGTGTTTACACCTCTCTCTTAATGTATTTTCTATATTTCGCTGTTTTGTTTCCCTATTTTACAAACAAACCTTGTTGCTTGTATCCTTACGATTTATATTGATATTGGTTGTTTCCTGATGGCTTATTTGTACCCTATGACTATCATTAAGTGTTGTACCTGATGATTCTTGATGAAGGTATCTTTTCTTTTATGTACACTGAGAGCATATGCACCAAAGACAAATTCCTTGTGTGTCCAATCACACTTGGCCAATAAAAAATTCTATTCTATTCTATTCTATTCTATTCTATTCTATTCTATTCTAATCTAGTCTAGTCTAGTCTAGTCAAGTCTAGTCTAGTCGTTTATTCATTCCATATATTCTATTCTATTCTATTCTATTCCTTTCTGTTCTGTTCTATTCTATTCTGTTCTATTCTATTCATTCCATATATTCTATTCTATTCTATTCTATTCTATTCTATTCTAGTCTATTCTAGTCTAGTCTATTCATTCCATATATTCTATTCTATTCTAGTCTAGTCTAGTCTAGTCTAGTTTATTCATTCCATATATTCTATTCTATTCTATTCTATTCTATTCTATTCTATTCTACTCTTTTCTGTTCTGTTCATTCTATTCATTCCATATATTCTATTCTATTCTATTCTATTCTATTCTATTCTATTCTATTCTATTCTACTCTTTTCTGTTCTGTTCATTCTATTCATTCCATATATTCTATTCTATTCTATTCTATTCTATTCTATTCTATTCTATTCTATTCTATTCTATTCTACTCTTTTCTGTTCTGTTCTATTCTATTCATTCCATATATTCTATTCTATTCTATTCTATTCTATTCTATTCTATTCTATTCTATTCTATTCTAGTCTAGTCTAGTCTAGTCTAATCTAGTCTAGTTTATTCATTCCATATATTCTATTCTATTCTATTCTATTCTATTCTATTCTATTCTATTCTATTCTATTCTATCCTATTCTATTCATTCCATATATTCTATTCCATTCTATTAATTCCATATATTCTATTCTATTCTATTCTATTCTAGTCATTCCATATATTCTATTCTCTTCTCAACTTCCATTTTTATTCTCTAACCATCCTTCCAGCCCCTTTGAGTTACTAAAAGATCATTCCCCTCCCCCACACACCTCCAAGGCCCCCACTAGCTGTCAGGAGAAGGGCAGTGCCCAGGGGCCAAAGACAAGCAATGGGCAGGACCTTTAATGGGGCAATGAGGAGGGGGACCAAAGCTGAGTAGGTCCCAGATATGCTGGGACACAAGACCCAGAATGCCGACTCCGGGAGCTTTGGCCGCCCCCCCCGGCTGTGGGTCAGCCGAGGCTGTCCAGTGAGGTGGGGGAGCTGGCCCCCACAATCAAGGACTTCATCGGGAGAGCCGCCGCCCTTCCAGCAGGAAACCCGGCCAACCAATAAGTCATTTTTTATTTATACAGCCATCCGCGTATAAATGTATTTATTTAGCAATGTGCAAACCAGCCGAGTTTAGCAGTCGCACCAATGAGACGATATCGCTTTCGAGGGCACCAAAAATACACCCCTGGCAGCCGAGATGGCGGCAGGGCAAGCGCGCCCGCGGGAGCAAGGATCCCTTTCGTGTCCCATGCCAACCCAGGCAGCCTAGGCCCGGTGGGCAAGCGAGACCCAGATGCCCGCAAGGACGCCCTTGAGGGGAATGAGCCAGCTTTAGTCATGGCGCACCAATCTGGCGAGGCTCAGCCCTGGGCCCAGCTGGAGAGCAGCTGGAGGGGGTCCCCAAGCTACCTCTGGAGACTGCCACCTCCCTCCCCCCCCCAGTAGCCTTCTAAGCAGAAAGGGAGGCACCGAGATGGCAAAATCCAGCGGTTCTATGCAGTGCCTGGTTCTGTGACCAAGGGGCACAGCCAGTGGTGGTATTCAGCCAGTCCTCATCTATTCAGGAGAACTGATTATTAACTTTCTAAGCAGTTCGGAGAACTGGTTGTTGGAAGAAATCTTACTTTGTTTTTTGCTACTTTACAGGGCTAATCCTGTAAGGAAGGAAACATTCTGGTGGTGGTTCTAGCCTAAACTTTATTGCCCTGCTTACAGAAACTGCCTCTCGGGTTAACCCTTGTTACATTGTAACAGCTAAGGCGAAGCGCCCGTCGACGTAGCGCTCATCGACGTGAGTGACGTTGAGGTTGGCCACGCCCACACGGTCACATGACCACTGAGCCACGCCTACCCAGCTGGTTATTAGGGCAGAGAACCGGTTGTTAAATTATTGGAATCCCACCACTTGGCACCGCCCACGATAGCTTTAACCCAGAGGGATCCAGTTACAGTCTCCAACCCTGCCCTAGGTTTTTCTGTGGGCGTCCCGGCCATCCTCTGCCCTCTTGCTCCTTTTTTTGTCTCTGAGCCAAGCCTTTGCAAGGGACCCCGTCCTGCCAAGGACCGAAGCACCTTTTCCAACACTGGGGCTCATTTGTCTCCCATCTCACTAAGCGTCTTTGGGGTGGAACCGGGGAGGGGGAGGAGAATGGCTCTTATTTTTATTTCTTTACATCCCAAGGGGAACTGAGGGTTTTCCAGCAGGGCCTGCATTGTCTCGGCTCCATCCGGAATACAGCTCTGTCCCGCATGGCACTGACTTCTGCAGGCTGTCC
The DNA here is from genome assembly GCF_028640845.1 of Ahaetulla prasina. Classification (NCBI taxonomy): domain Eukaryota; kingdom Metazoa; phylum Chordata; class Lepidosauria; order Squamata; family Colubridae; genus Ahaetulla; species Ahaetulla prasina. The sequence goes on along the minus strand of NC_080556.1, from coordinate 10,381,263 downwards.
CCCTGGGGCGAAATCAGGAGGGGAGAAGCCATCTCAGCAAGCGTGGTGAGAAAGAGGGGCAGAACTCGGGGGTGGGGTGGGGGGGAAATGCCCCTCTTGTCCTAGAGGCCCAGCCACAGCTTTGTTTCAGCCCCCCCTGTGGGGAGTAGAGCTTGTAGGTGTTTCCAAGGCCAGGCATGGCTGGCATTTTAGGGCACCTTGGCAAGGGGTGGAGGTTTGGGATGGAGGCCATTTCCCCTCCAGGCCTGGATGGATGCCCTTCCCCGAGCAGGGAGCCCCAGCCCCGAGAACGGAGAAAGGGGGCAGCCTCCATGGTGCAGGAAGACTATTAATACAAGCCCAGCTATTTCCTGCCTACTTGTGCCACAGGACGCGAGTCCAGGAAGGTGTTTCCTGCTTGGCGGTATCAACTCCGGGCCCCTGGCGTCTGGCAGGGAAGCCGGGTTCAAGCGAGGCGAGGGCCCCTAGGCGAGGGCCCCTAGGCCCCCAATGCCGCCGAAAGGAAACGGGTTTTTGCTTCTGCTGCGGGGAAGATGCCAATAGACCAGCCTTGTCCATCTCCTCTCCGTCTCCTTTCTGGGCAAACGGCCAGCTCCGTTCAAGCAAGTTCAACCCAGAAGGAGGGCAAGGCAGAATTTGGCACTCCAGAAGGCTCCGTGTAACATCTGGGCAAGGTGCCCACCGACCCCGGTTGCAACCTGTCTGCCCAGATGAGGGAGGAGGGATGATGGGGAACACACCGGGCCAGCCTCAGGGGTGGGAGCGGGGGCAGAACCACAGCCAGTTGCAGGTGATTGGGGAGTGGGGGGCACGGGCTAACCTCTTTTCGGCTAAGGAAAGGACTCGCTAGCCATAGGGCCGTGGTGGCTCAGGCTGTAAGAAGCCTGTTATTAAAACACAGCAGCCTGCAATTACTGCAGGTTCTAGTCCCACCAGGCCCAAGGTTGACTCAGCCTTCCATCCTTTATAAGGTAGGTAAAATGAGGACCCAGATTGTTGGGGGGGCAATAAGTTGACTTTGTAAATATACAAATAGGATGAAGACTATTGCCTTACACACTGTAAGCCGCCGTGAGTCTTTGGAGAAGGGCGGAATATAAATGTAAATAAAAATTTAAAAAAAATAATAAAAAATTTACGGAGAAGCAAGACAGAGGAGCGTGCCGTGGGGCAAAAGGGCCACAGGGTCAGGCAGAAGAGCGGCTGAAGCCCCCCAGGCCAGGGGGAAAAACAACAACAACAACCTCTCAGCACCTCTAGCTCCCCGGTATTTCCTTCAGGCATCTCCACGCGTCCCTTCATTAAGTGAGACGCCAGGAATGTACCCACCAAACCAAATAGACGGGGAAATTTTAAACCGATGCCAAGGAGAGGGCAAAGGAAGAGCTAGTAGGCGGGGAGGGAGGGGGGGCGCGACACGCAGAACCCTCTCTTCTGCATCTGAGCCGGTTGTATACAAACACACGCAGAGAAACAAAGAGAAAGAGAGAAGTTAATTGCAGAGGGAAAGGAAGACCCACAGTTTGAAAAACCTCAGTGCGTGGAGCGGGCAGTTAAAACATTCCCAGCCCATGGGGGTGGGGGGGGTGGGGGGGGTGTAGGGGGCACGGGTGGTCTGAAATACAAGTCCAAGGAGCAGGGAGAGAAAGGCTCCTTAAGTCACTTAACTATGTTTAATTGCTAACACGTGCGTTTCCAAGGATTTGAGGAGGCGGGAGAGCTGCCCAAGGCGATGCCCGCTTCCAGGAAGCTCCGGAGGCAGAAAGCAGGCCCTGCCTGCCCCGCTCGGTGCCCATTGCCCCAGCCGCCAGCTTCGTCTCCTCGACCTTCCGATGGGGCTCTGAATAGAGTTTAGCTCCTTCGGTTATTCTCTGCTCCAGCTTCTGGTCCCCAAAGCCAGGACATTCCTCTCCCAGTCTCAGCTGCCTAAATTATCCTTTTGAGCTCACTCAAAAATAGCAGCCACCCGGGCGGGCACAGGGAGAGATGGAAAAGGGGGGTGGGGATGGGGAATGGGTGGGGTGGGGTGGGGGAAGGAAGTCGTTTCGCCCCAATTTCACCAGGAAAGGAAGAACTCAAAGCAACCGGTCCAAAGAGGTTTTTTGATGCCCACGGTGGCTTCTTTGGGGCCAGTTATAACAGCCTCATTCCAAAAGGTAGCTAGGGGCAGCGGTCCAACTTCTCTGGAGACTGGGCAACGAGGAACGGGGGAGGAGGGCGCGACACGCAGAACCCTCTCTTCTGCATCTGAGCCGGTTGTATACAAACACACGCAGAGAAAGAAAGAGAAAGAGAGAAGTTAATTGCAGAGGGAAGGGAAGACCCACAGTTTGAAAAACCTCAGTGCGCGGAGCGGGCAGTTAAAACATTCCCAGCCCATGGGGGTGGGGGGGTGGGGGGGGTGTAGGGGGCACGGGTGGTCTGAAATACAAGTCCAAGGAGCAGGGAGAGAAAGGCTCCTTAAGTCACTTAACTATGTTTAATTGCTAACACGTGCGTTTCCAAGGATTTGAGGAGGCGGGAGAGCTGCCCAAGGCGATGCCCGCTTCCAGGAAGCTCCGGAGGCAGAAAGCAGGCCCTGCCTGCCCCGCTCGGTGCCCATTGCCCCAGCCGCCAGCTTCGTCTCCTCAACCTTCCGATGGGGCTCTGAATAGAGTTTAGCTCCTTCGGTTATTCTCTGCTCCAGCTTCTGGTCCCCAAAGCCAGGACATTCCTCTCCCAGTCTCAGCTGCCTAAATTATCCTTTTGAGCTCACTCAAAAATAGCAGCCACCCGGGCGGGCACAGGGAGAGATGGAAAGGGGGGGTGGGGATGGGGAATGGGTGGGGTGGGGTGGGGGAAGGAAGTCGTTTCGCCCCAATTTCACCAGGAAAGGAAGAACTCAAAGCAACCGGTCCAAAGGGTTTTTTGATGCCCACGGTGGCTTCTTTGGGGCCAGTTATAACAGCCTCATTCCAAAAGGTAGCAGACTGTCCGGCGACTAGGGGCAGCGGTCCAACTTCTCTGGAGACTGGGCAACGAGGAGGGGGGGAGGAGGAGGAGGAGGGTGGGCCCACAGCAACTGGAAAGAGTTTTTCTTCTTCTTCCAAACAGCCTGATGGGAAGGATCCACAGGTCCTTTGCTTGGAGGACAGAAAGCCACTCAATGCGGGGAGAGCGGGGTGGGGTGGGGGGAGGATTCCCTGGTCCAGGCCAGGCCAGGCAGCCTCACTTTGCCCCGCCAAGCCCATCCTCTCTTAGACCCACCGCATCAGTGGCACGGCGGTCCCACCCCCTCCGACCTGCTTATCAAGCATTCCTCGCATGTTCTTTGCCCTCTTTGCAGCCAGCGGGGAGGAGGTAGTGGTGAGGTGGGGGGGGGGAAGAACAACAACAAAAAAAGGCCTCCCCAGCTTAACCCCTTGCATCGAAACAACACACCCTGGAAGAGGAGGGGAACGGCACGCGTTCGTTTGGAATGCGCTCCATGGCCGCCCATCAGGAGAGGGTCTCACCTCAGACCCCCTGCTCTTAGTACATGAAGATCTTTTAGGTAGAGAGTTAACTGAGAATTATCTGCGGGGTGCTAGGAGGGAAAGGGGGTGCAGGTCATTGTGGGAGGGGGGGCCCCACAAGCATTCCATCCCAGATGGGGGTGCCTGACAGATAGAGCAGCTAAGCAGCTGGAAACGCCCCTCCGGGCCCACCCATGGAAGGCAGGAGGTTTCAATCCCTCCCTTTCTCACCCCACGGCAGTGAGGGTCCTCAAAACGAGGCGCCCAAAGAATGAACGAAGGCTGCAAAATGTAAGAACTTAAGGAGAAATTTCCTGACCCCGTTAGAAGAATTAAACCAGTGGGACGACTTGCCACCAGAAGTTGCGCATGCTCCAATGCCGGAAGCTTTTAAGAAGAGGTTGGATGAGCATTTGTCTGAAGCGGTGTAGGGTTTCCTGCAACCTGAGCAGGGGGTTGGACTAGAAGACCTCCAAGGTCCCTTCCAACTCTGTGATTCTATTTTAATAAAGACCGCGGCAGAGACCATGTTTGGCGCACCGCAGCCCACGACCAATTGGGCAGAAGGCAAGAGGCAGCCAAGTTCACTGACCGGTGCCTTTTTGCCCGCCCAGGGCCGTGTGGCTCAAACGCTTCTCTACAACCAAACCGGTCCCCCCCAAAGCAGTCAGATGCCCCCCCAAGAAGGACACAAGGCTGGTCCCCCTCCCCACCCCCAAAAAACCAGTGACGGGCCAAAACACAGCCTTTTATTTCACTACTACTACTACTACTACGCAGAGAAAATCAAAGCAGGCATGTCCGGCCAGAATAGAAAAGCGATTGCAATATCTGTGCGATTTGCAAAATGTACCTTAAAGAAGACAATTAACAATCCAGGACACAAATGCAGCCGTATGGAAAATGCATTACCCGTCCATGGGTTTGAATGGCTTTCCCGAATGAGCCCATCTTTTGGGATCACCACAACCCACCCACCCACACACACACACACACACACACCCACACCCACACACACACACAAAGGTTAAACAGATCTGAGACGAAACACTCTATATTCCACAACCGACTGGACCAGGAGAAACCTAAGCCAGCTTCTGCACCACAGAGGCAAAGCCCGGGAGACCCTCCCCACATTACCCTACCCTCTGGGGCTGGCACTGCCATCTTTCACTGCCTTTCCCAAGTGCTTGACTGCCCCAGAACAGAAGGTCGCATGGACCAGCTGGAGAACAAGGCCAAGCAAGGCTCTGTCCCGAGCATGAAGAACCGGGCACCTTGTCATCTGCTTGTCGAATGGGGTACCCAGAGCCCATCCAATCCACCCAGACTGGAGCAAAGTGACCTCCTCATCCCCATCCTCCTGTTGTCCGGCCATCCGCAACCCACTAAGCAGGCTGCCCGCCTGCCCACCCACCAGGAATGCGCCCGTCCAGGGAGGCCGTGGGAGCCTCCACCCCACCCCTGCCAAAAAGTCAGGCAACAAGGGCGCCCATTGTTCACCAGCCGGGCCGAGGAGCAGGCAGGCACGCAGGGCGGGTGGGGGAAAGGGGGCTGCCCACCTTGGCAGGAGGAAAGAGCCCCAACCAAGGAAGCTGCCCAGTGGTGGGATTCCAACAATTTAACCACCAACCGGTTCTCTGCCCTAATGATATTCTTCCAGCAACCAGTTCGCCAAACTGCTCCGAAAGTTAACAACCGGTTCTCCCCGAAGTGGTGCGAACCGGCTGAATCCCACCACTGATTAGCTGCCCGGCTAAAGAGACCGAGGAGAGCGCCAAGCCGGGCTGGGCACGGAGCGCTTTCCTTTGCAGAAAGCGTGCCCGGGGGTGGGTGGGTGGGTGGGTGGGTGGTCCAACCCCTCCCCACCGCCCAAACAGGAGACCCTATAGATACCATTTCTGGTGGGTGGGTGGATGGATAGGTGGGCAACAGGATCTGACTGCCCGGGAAGCAGGATCGGAGCCGGCAAACGGCGCGGCTCTCCCTTTTCCTCGCCCCCCCCCACCCCTGCCGGGGGTCGCCGATGCCCCCCCCACCCCTCCCCGAGACGTGGCGAAGGGAAGCCGAGTCAAATCCGGGCTGGCAGCCCAGCGCCGCGTTTAAAATTAGAGCCTCCGCCCCGGGCAGCGGACGTCCTCGGATCGCCCCCTCCCCAAATCAGCCGCCCCCCCCACCCCCCAGGAGTCCTGCTTGCCCCGCTTACGCTCAGCAATGCCGCGGCGCAGACGACCGCCGCCAGCGCCCGACCACCCAGCATCCCGGCCGGCTCCCGTGGCGAAGTCCCGCAAAGCCAAACCGGAGCCCCGTCTCTGCCTGGGCTGCTTGCTCCGCGCGGCGAAAGGGCGAGCCCGCGCCAAACCCCAGCCAAACTTTTTTTTTTTCTTTTTCCCCTCCCCTCCTGGACGATTGGCCACGCCCCCTCCACGGGTCCGGCTCCGCCTTTCGCGGCCCCGCCCCGCCCCCCCCCGCCGGCGCCCCGGCAAACCCGGCCTGGATTTCCCCCAGGCGGACGGGCAAGCGGCGCCACCTACCTTCACCGGCGCATTTTAACAGATTAGCAGAGTTGGAAGGGACCTCGGAGGTCCTCTAGTCCAACCCCCCCACCCCCACCCCGGCAGTCCAGCCTCTTCATGAAAGCTTCCAGGATGATAGCTCCACACCTTCTGAATTAACAGAATAATAATAGAATAAACCGAGTGGGAAGGGCCCTGGGAGGTCATCTAGTCCACCCCCCCCCCCCCCCCCGCATATCGCCCAAGCAGGAGACCCTATATACCATTTCTGGTTGATGAAGGGATGAAGCGCCCACAACTTCTGAATAACAGAATAATAATTAGAATAAACCAAGTTGGAAGGGACCTCGGAGGTCATCTAGTCCAACCCCCGCATATCGCCCAAGCAGGAGACCCTATATACCATTTCTGGTTGATGAAGGGATGAAGCGCCCACAACTTCTGAATAACAGAATAATAATTATTATTATTAGAATAATAATTAGAATAAACCGAGAATAATAATTAGAATAAACCGAGTCCCAACTCGGGACCTCGGAGGTCATCTAGTCCAGCCCCCCCCCCCCGCATATCGCCCAAGCAGGAGACCCTATATACCATTTCTGGTTGATGAAGGGATGAAGCGCCCACAACGTCTGAATAACAGAATAATAATTAGAATAAACAGAGTTGGAAGGGACCTCGGAGGTCATCTAGTCCAGCCCCCGCATATCGCCCAAGCAGGAGACCCTATATACCATTTCTGGTTGATGAAGGGATGAAGCGCCCACAACTTCTGAATAACAGAATAATAATTAGAATAAACCGAGTTGGAAGGGACCTCGGAGGTCATCTAGTCCAGCCCCCATATCGCCCAAGCAGGAGACCCTATATACCATTTCTGGTTGATGAAGGGATGAAGCGCCCACAACTTCTGAATAACAGAATAATAATTATTATTATTAGAATAATAATTAGAATAAACCGAGAATAATAATTAGAATAAACCGAGTCCCAACTCGGGACCTCGGAGGTCATCTAGTCCAGCCCCCGCATATCGCCCAAGCAGGAGACCCTATATACCATTTCTGGTTGATGAAGGGATGAAGCGCCCACAACTTCTGAATAACAGAATAATAATTAGAATAAACCGAGTTGGAAGGGACCTCGGAGGTCATCTAGTCCAAACCCCCACATATCGCCCAAGCAGGAGACCCTATATACCATTTCTGGTTGATGGAGGGATGAAGCGCCCACAACGTCTGAATAACAGAATAATAATTAGAATAAACCGAGTTGGAAGGGACCTCGGAGGTCATCTAGTCCAGCCCCCCCGCCTCGCCCAAGAAGGAGAGCCTACACCATTCCTGACAGATGGCAGCCCAGTCTCTTCTTGAAAGCCTCCAGGGATGAAGCTCCCACAACTTCTGAATAACAGAATAATAACAGAATAAACAAGAGTTGGAAGGGACCTTGGAGGTCATCTAGTCCAATCCCCCCGCCCAAGAAGGAGACCCTATATACCATTTCTGACAGGTGACAGTCCAGTTTCTTCTTGAAAGGCTCCAGTGATGAAACTCAAACAACTTCCGAAGGCAACCATCCTTTATAAGGTAGGTAAAATGAGGACCCAGATTGTTGGGGGGCAATAAAAGTTGACTTTGTATATAATATACAAATGGATGAAGACTATTGCTTGACATAGTGTAAGCCGCCCTGAGTCTTCGGAGAAGGGCGGGATATAAATGCAAATAAAAATAAATAAATTTTAAAAAAAACACCATCCCTCCAGGCCGGCCTTTCCTCCCTGAAACTGATCCCATGGCAGAGAGTGATGTTGGAAAGGAGACCTAGAGGTCATCTAGCCTAGCCCACCCTTGCTGGCCACTGTGGGCCTTTCTGACACGGCTGCTTTGTCTCCTCTAAGGAAACTGACCCTCCAGGCTGACTTTCCTCCCTGAAACTGACCCTAATGGCAGAGAGTGACGTTTGAAAGGGGACCTAGAGGTCATCTAGCCCACCCCTGCTGGCAAACAGGACGCTCCTTCCCACGCTGCTGTGGGTCTCTCCGACAAGGCTGCTCGGTCTCCTCTAAGGAAACTGACCATCCAGGCCAGTCTTCCTCCCTGAAACTGACCTTTGGGCAGAGAATGATGTTGGAAGGAGATCTAGAGGTCATCTAGGCTAGCCCACCCCTGCTGGCCACTGTGGGCCTCTCCAACAAGACTGCTGTTATAAGAAATAAGAAGGAAGAAGGAATAAGAAATAGGAATAGGAATAGGAATAGAATAGAATAGAATAGAATAGAATAGAATAGAATAGAATAGAATAGAATAGAATAGAAAAGAAAATATGGAATGGAATGGAATGGAATGGAATAGAATGGAGCAGACTAAGTCTGTCTGTTATTAACACAGCTGCTTGCAATTACTGCAAGTTCAAGTCCCACCAGGCCCAAGATTGACTCAGCCTTCCATCCTTTATAAGGTAGGTAAAATGAGGACCCAGATTGTTGGGGGCAATAAGTTGACTTTGTATATAATATACAAATGGATGAAGACTATTGCTTGACATAGTGTAAGCCACCCTGAGTCTTCGGAGAAGAAGAAAAAAATAGAATAGAATAGAATAGAAAAGAAAAGAAAAGAAAAGAAAAGACGGAATGGAATGGAATGGAATGGAATAGAATATGGAATAGAATAGAATAGAATAGAATAGAATAGAATAGAATAGAATAGAATAGAATAGACGGAATGGAATGGAATAGAATAGCATTAGAATAGAATTAGAATAGAATAAATTAGAATAGAATTAGAATAGAATAGAATAAAATTAGATTAGACTAGACTAGACTAGACTAGAATAGAATAGAATAGAAGCTGGAAGGGCCCTTGGAGGTCACCTAGTCCAGCCCCCTACTCAAGTAGGAGAACCTATACTATTTCAGACCAGTCTCTCCTTAAAAACCTCTCATGATGGAGTGTCTATGACTTCTGGTGGCAAGCTGTTCCACTGGTTAATTGTCCTCCCTTGTTAGGAAGTTTCTCCTTAATTCCAGGTTGCTGGAGAAGCGGGTGTATAAATAATATTTTTTTTTTAAAAAGGCATCCATATAATTCTTCCCTGGATTAGATCCTGGGGCTGAAGCGTGCCAAGGAGAGGGAAGCGGGCAAGCAGGAGAAATTCTGCCTTCCAAACACACTCTGGTTGGAACGAGCTGTCCTTAAATAGCAAGCAAGAAGGATTGTCTTCGCCCCCCCTCCCGAAAGGGGTGGCATGGGGCAAAGCAGAGATGGAGGAGGAGGAGGAGGAGGAGGAAATGATAGACGCACCATTTTGAGGCTCAACATCCATCAGAATAGCATTGGAGGGCTCAGAAACAGGGATAGTTTTTAGGCCAGCCAAGAAACGCCAACCTCTCCCCGCTCTCATCAATCTGGGGACTGGGGATCCTGGTTCGGACAGATGGACAGGGAGGGTGGCCCCTGCAGGTTCTTACAAAGGGAGCTTACACATTCAAGAGCAGTCTACCTCTGAGCACAGACTGCCGGTGGTGGTGGGGAGAGAGTCTGGTTCGGTTCTGCAACCCAACAAGAAAAACACAGACTTCAGAGGATCATTAGAACTGCAGAAAAAATAATTGCTACCAACCTGCCTTCCATTGAGGACCTGTATACTGCACGAATCAAGAAGAGGGCCGTGAAAATATTTGCAGATCCCTCGCATCCTGGACATAAACTGTTTCAACTCCTACCCTCAAAACGACGCTATAGAGCACTGCACACCAGAACAACTAGACACAAGAACAGTTTTTTCCCGAAGGCCATCACTTTGCTAAACAAATAATTCCCTCAACACTGTCAGACTATTTACTGAATCTGCACTACTATTAATCTTCTCATCGTTCCCATCACCAATCTCTTTCCACTTATGACTGTATGACTATAACTTGTTGCTGGCAATCCTTATGATTTATATTGATATATTGACCATCAATTGTGTTGTAAATGTTGTACCTTGATGAACGTATCTTTTCTTTTATGTACACTGAGAGCATATGCACCAAGACAAATTCCTTGTGTGTCCAATCACACTTGGCCAATAAAAATTCTATTCTATTCTAAAAAAATGACAGGAGTGGCCGTCCCCCTGCAAGCCTCGGCCGCACGTGTCTTCCTTGCAGGTGGATTTCTGCCATCTGCGGCTTGCCGGGTTTAGCCGTGGCTCGGCCAAACCGGCTCCCTAGCTTTTGGCATCCTTGGGACTTGCTGGTGGCTTGTTCGGGCAGCGCAACTGATGGAAGGCGAGGTAGCCTGGCACGTCCCACAGCAAGCCATCAACCTGGCACGCTTGCATTCCCGCACCCGAGCCACATTTGCCATGGCATCAGGCCCTCTGGGCTCAGGGGAGGGGCCCGGGTGACCCTTTGGGAGCAGAGCCCCCTCCCCCGCTGCTCGAAAAGACCCTTTTCCCCTGGAAGCCCCTTCAAGAGGGGGACATGGCAGTAATTGTCCAGTCCTGGGCACTCCGCCACTGCCAAGCCAGGGAAGGATCAGCTGCCCAGCTACACAGCGGTCCAAGAAGGGGGCCCTCCTTTACTTCCCCCTTCCCTCCACTGCCCTTGCCCCTCCCTCTTCACCCTCCCCACTTGGCTCCGCTCCAAAGTGCTCCGGGAATCACCTTCCTGCCTGATTCCAGCAGGTTAATGATTTCTCAGCTTAACCTGCCCATCTGCTGGTCTCCCAGGCCCCGCTGGGAGAAGCAGCAGGCGGCAGGGCTTCAGGGACGCCCTGGCTGGGTTCCAGGAGCCGCTGCCCGCCCCCAAGATCCCAGCTGAAGGACACCCCCGTTGGGGAAAACACTAAGAACCTAAACACTTAAGTACAAGCTTGATGGATATTACCTTACTGGTGACCCCCACTCTGTTAAAGACCTTGGAGTTTTCATATCAAACGATCTAAGTGCCAAAGCCCACTGCAACTACATCGCAAAAAAGGCTCTAAGAGTTGTAAACCTAATCTTGCGTAGCTTCTTCTCCAAAAACACCACACTATATAAAACATTCGCTAGACCAATTCTTGAATATAGCTCGCCTGTCTGGAACCCATACCACATTTCTGACATCAACACAATTGAACGTGTCCAGAAATATTTCACAAGAAGAGTTCTCCACTCCTCTGAAAACAACAAAATACCTTATGCCACCAGACTTGAAATCCTGGGCTTAGAAAATTTAGAACTACGCCGCCTTCGACATGACCTGAGTTTAATTCATAGAATCATCTATTACAATATCCTTCCTGTCGAAGACTACTTCAGCTTCAATTGCAACAATACACGAGCACACAATAGGTTTAAGCTTAATGTTAACCGCTCCAATCTTGATTGCAGAAAATATGACTTCAGTAATAGAGTTGTTAATGCCTGGAATAAACTACCTGACTCTGTGGTCTCTTCCCAAAATCCCCAAAGCTTCAACCAAAGACTCTCTACTATTGACAGGGCGTGCATAAGAGCACAAGCGTGCCTACCGTTCCTGTCCTATTGTTTTCCTTCGTTATATCCAATTAATATAGTTATTACATACTCAGACTCATATATGCTTATGTGTTGTATAGTTGTTTCATGCTTATGCTTATATATACTGTGCGACAAAAATAAATAAATTAAAAATTTTTTAAAAAATGCAGAACGCATCTGTGGAGAGACGCCACGCCTTCCATTCAGGCTCCCCCTTGGGCTGCGGGCGGTGGGTGGTTAGTGAAGCATGCCCTGGTCTCCCACCAAGCACTTTCTCAGAGTCGCTGGGATTTGGCTTTTTCTGGTGGAAAAAAAAAATATCAAAACAGGCAGCCCGAATTCTGGAAAGTGCAAATGATTCCGCAGGGCAAGTTTGGCCAGCTGACCGCTCCCTTCTCCAGGGGCGGGCAGGCAGGCAGGATGGTGTCACTGGCTACTTCCTTTCTTTATCTCGTCAAGTATCTGCCCAAATCGTTTCTCCTTTTTCCTCCTTAGCCGGCCTGGGCTTTGAATGAACGTATTAAGGGGGTGGGGGGGAAGAGTCACCCATATTACCATGAAAGGCTATGAAAGAGACAGCGGAGGGATTTCCAGGACTTTGCGGCTACAGCCGGAGGAGACGCCAAGAAAAGACGCCCCCCCCCCCAAAAAAATGCCCCTTCGGCTCAGCCACTCCCTGGCTCTAGTTTATGGGGAGTGGGGAGCGGGGCTGTTTTTATTTATTTATTTATTTATTTATTTGTCACAACAGTATATATAAGCATAAGCACGAAATAATTATACAATATATAAGCGTATATATGAGCATGAGTATGTAATAACTATATTAATTGGATATAACGAAAGGAAATAATAGGACAGGAACGCTGGTGGTCTTATGCATGCCCCTTATGGACCTCTTAGGAATGGGGTGAGGTCAATAGTAGATAGTCTTTGGTTAAAGCTTTGGGGATTTTCGGAAGAGACCACAGAGTCAGGCAGTGTATTCCAAGCGTTAACAACTCTTGTTACTGAAGTCATATTTTCTGCAATCAAGATTGGAGCGGTTCACATTAAGCTTAAATCTATTGTGTGCTCGTGTATTGTTGCAATTGAAGCTGAAGTAGTCTTCGACAGGAAGGATGTTGTAATAGATGATTCTATGGGTTAAACTCATGTCGAAGGCGGCGGAGTTCTAAATTTTCTAAACCCAGGATTTCAAGTCTGGTGTTGTATTCAGAGGAGTGCCACAGAAGAGATCGCTCTGCTGATGCTCAGAGGCACTACTGGTAACCCTTGGCTTATGACCACAGTTTTGAGCCCAACAATTACGTTGCTGAGTGAAACATTTGCGATGTGAATTTTGGTCCCATTTTTCAACTTTTCTTTTTCAGACGGTTGCAGGAACTGGGTGCGTCTAGTTTAATGAAAAGAAGGACTAGGGGAGACATGATAGCAGCCTTCCAATCTCTCAGGGGCTGCCCCAAAGAAGAGGGAGTCAAGCTATTCTCCAAAGCACCTGAAGGCAGGACAAGAAGCAATGGGTGGAAACTAATCCAAGGAGAGAAGCAACTTAGAACTAAGGAGACATTTCCTGACAGTTAGAACAATTAACCAGTGGAAACGACTTGCCTGCAGAAGTTGTAAATGCTCCAACACTGGATAGTTTTTAAGAAGATGTTGGATAACCCTTTGGCTGAAGTGGTGTAAGGTTTCCTGCCTAAGCAGGGTAGGGTTGGGCTAGAAGACCTCCAAGGCCCCTTCCAACTCTATTCTTGCCACAGTGGTTAAGTGACTTCCCCATTAACGTTGCCTGCCAGAAGGTCACAAAAGGGGATCATGTGACCTTGGGGTGCAAATCGACCGTCGTAAGTATGAGTCAGTTGTCCGGCGTCCGAAGTTTGGTCATGTGACCACAAGGGACGCTGCGATGGTTGTTAAGTGTAAAAATTCCATCAACACTGTCAAACTATTTACTGAATCTGCACTACTATCAATCGTTTCATAGTTCCCATCACCCATCTCTTTCCACTTATGACTGTATGACTATAACTTGTTGCTGGCAATCCTTATGATTTACATTGATATATTGATCATCAATTGTGTTGTAAATGTTGTTCCTTGATGAACGTATCTTTTCTTTTATGTACACTGAGAGCATATGCACCAAGACAAATTCCTTGTGTGTCCAATCACACTTGGCCAATTAAAAAAAAAATTCTATTCTAAAAGCGGTGGGAAGTCCCTTTTCTATCAGCGCTGGCGTTAGCTTTGAACGGTCACTAAAACGAGCTGTTGTAAGTGGAGGATTACCTATATCTCCTTTGAACGTGCATTCTCTCTCTCTGATAGGTTGGTGAGGGAGATGGGTGGTGTAGTCCAATGAGCTGTGCGGCGGCAGCCAAAAAAAGCCCGTGCAAACCTAAATTGCATGAACAGAGGGATACAATCAAGATCAAGGGAGGTACTAATACCACTCTTTAAAGCCCTAGTAAGACCACACCTAGAGTCCTGCCTCCAGTTTTGGTCACCACACTATAAAAAAAGATGTTGAGATTCTAGAAAAAGTGCAGAGAAGAGCAACCAGGATGATGAGGGGACTGGAGGCTAAAACATACGATGAACGGTTGCAGGAACTGGGCATCATGGCTAGTCTAGTGAAGAGAAGGACCAGGGGAGACAGGATAGCATCTTCCAATATTTGAGGGGCTGCCACAGAGAGGAGGGGATGGGTCAAACTATTTTCCAAGGCGCCCGAAGGCCAGACAAGGAAGAACGGATGGAAACTGACCAAGGAGAGATTCAACCTGGAAATAAGGAGAAAATTTTCTGACAGTGAGAACAATCAACCGATGGAACAGAAGTTAACTTCTGAAGTTGTGGGAGCTTCATCGCTGGAGGCTTTCAAGAAGAGGCTGGACTGCCATCTGTCAGAAATGGTGTAGGGTCTCCTGCTTGGGCGGGGTGGGGTGGGGTTGGACTAGATGACCTCCAAGGTCCATTCCAACTCTGTTTATTCTGTTGCTCCTCCCACCAGCATTCAGGAAGAGGCTTCATGGCAGGCCAGCCCTGCTCTGTCGAGAAGAAACAGAGCTGGGCTGGCTGGCTGGCTGGCTGCCGGCTTCACCAAGCTTCGAACCCTTGCGAGATCTCCCCGCTTTGTCTCTGAGCAACTGGGTCCCTTGTCCAAACGGAGACAAGGTTCTAGTCCCTCCTGGCCCCGGATACAGGATAACCTGAGTAAGATAGGAAGAATCTTTCAGCTTCAATCGCAATAACACAAGAGCAAACAATAGATTCAAACTTAATGTGAACCGCTTCAGTCTTGATTGCAGAAAATATGACTTCAGTAACAGAGGTGTTAATGTTTGGAATTCACTACCTGACTCTGTGATCTCTTCCCAAAATCCCCAAAACTTCAACCAACAACTATCTACCATTGACCTCACCCCATTCCTAAGAGGTCTGTAAGGGGCGTGCATAAGAGCACAAACATGCCTACCATTCCTGTCCTATTGTTTCCTTTCATTATATCCAATTAATATAGTTATTGCATACTTTTGCTCATATATATATATATATGCTTATACGATATGTTGATGCTTGTGTATACGGTTGTGACAAAATAAAAATAAAAATAAATAAATAAATAAAAATCTCCTGGCACTGCGGGGGCCAGCAAACCCTTGCCCTGCCGGCACGGATTGGCAGTGCCCCTTCCTGTTGTCCCACAAACTTCCCTGCCCCCTTCTTCTCCGAACAGCTGCGTCTCCTCTGGGGCACGGGGGTGGGGAGGGCAGATAGGTGCTTGGGACACAAGGCTAAACTCTGTCCTTGGGCCGCCAGAAGTGGCAACGTGTCCTCCCCCCCGGGCTCGGACAGGGGCGGTATAAAAGGGGCCACGGCTACTCCCTCCGTCCCAGAGGGTCACCTTGCCATCAGCATGTGGAAACTCCTGGTCGCCTTCCTGCTGGCCGCTGAGGGTAAAACCCACCACCTGGGCAAGGGCACTTGGCATCTTGCTGGGCTCCCGGAAAAGCCGGAGAATGAGGGCTGTCATTAACCCCATCCCTCCCCATCCTGCCCAAATCTTTTGCGTTGGGGTTTTCTCGCTTCATTCAGCTGGGCTGGAAGAATCGTCTTTGCATCCCCCCCACAACCGCCCTGAGCCCTGATTCCCAGGATTGGGGAGGGGAGTAACTGGCCCTGGCCGGTCCTTGGAGGGTGAAGGGCTGTTCAGCCAAGGCAGGCGTGGGGTGGGGGTTGCGGGTGGCTGCCAGGCTGCTGTGGAAGCTGGGATACCAGCTCCCTTTCTGCAGCTTGAGGCATTGAACTGGCGTTTGTAGAAGCGGTGGTGGTAGCGGCTGGCTCTCGCGCAAAGGTTGAGTAGCGACTCATTGAGCGTCCGCACGTGGCGACGCACCCAGGGCAAGAGTTAGTTAGCGGCCAGGGTGACTAGATTAGGTGATTCGCCTGACTAGGTGGCTCCGTGGCGAAGGGATCAGAAAGGTCCTTCAGTTCGGCGGTTCGAATCCCATAGTACAAGTCTCCTGAGTGAGCGCGGATGGGGGAGGGGGGGCTGGACTAGATGACCTCCGAGGTCCCTTCCGACTCTACTGTTACTGATTGTGTCATTTCCCGCCTCCCCCCATCTCACCCCCTTTCGCTCAGCCCACGGATGCGGAGAGCCCGCGTATTCCCCCGTCCGAACCGGGAGGGTAGTTAACGGAGAAGATGCCATCCCTTACAGCTGGCCCTGGCAGGTAAGTGGGTGATCCCATCCACCCCACTCCCAGTAGCTGCACCAGAAAGGCAGAGGGGGGTGGGGGCTTCTTTGGAGAACTTTGGAGAGGGAAAGGAAAGTCTGGGTGGGCAACATTAACGGGTCCGTCCCCTCCCTCGTTCGCCACAGGTGTCCCTGCAGTACCAGTCTGGAAACTACTTCTACCACACCTGCGGGGGGAGCCTCATCCACCCCCAGTGGGTGATGACCGCCGGGCACTGCATCTTGTGAGTCTCCCTCGGGCACCCTGGTGCGGGGCTGTGGGAATGGATGCAGGGCAGGCTAATAGAGGGCTAGAAGGAGACTCAGCGCCGTCCCGTTCCCCCCGTCTCACCCCGTTGCCCCCCTTTCCTCAGTTCACAGTACCGCTACAGGGTCGTCCTGGGTGACTATAACCTGCGCAAGGCGGAAGGCCCGGAACAGTCGATCTTAATCAACTCCGGGGACATCTTTGTGCACCCCGGCTGGAACCCCAACTGCATCTCCTGCGGGTGAGTAGAACCATCCCTGCTGCAAAGGGGGTGGCTGGCCAGGGGTGGGGGTGGGGTTGGTGTCTTCTGGCAAAGGAAATCCCAGGCGGGGGAGGAAAAAGCCCCCTCCCCAACACCGCCGCCGCCTCTTCTTGCAGGGACGACATCGCTCTGATCAGACTCTCCCGCCCGGCCATTCTCAATGACAAAGTGCAGCTGGGGTGCCTCCCCCCACGAGGAGAGGTGCTCCCCAACTATCATCCCTGCTACATCTCTGGCTGGGGCACGCTCTACAGTAGGTCCCGGCTAGGGTGGGCAGTAAGAAGGTGGCCGCGGGAATAGCAATAGCACTTAAATCTGATATACTGCTTCACAGTGCTTTACAGCCCTGAGCCAGTCAGGATCGAACTGCTGGCAGTGGGGCAGAATTAGCCTGCAATACTGCATTCTAAGCACTGGGAGGGAGGGAGGGAGGGGAGGAAGATAGGAAGATAGCAATAGCCCTTAGACTTATAGACCACTTTACAGCCCCTCTCTAAGCGGTTTACAGAGTCAGCCTCTTGCCCCCAACAATCTGGGTCCTCATTTTACCCACCTCGGAAGGATGGAAAGCTGAGTCAACCTTGAACCAGTCAGGATCGAACTAGTGGCAGTGGGGCAGAGTTAGCCTGCTATAATATCGCATCCTAACCACTGGGCCACCCTGGAAGGAGCAAAGCCATTCACCGGGGGTCGGGGGGAAATGTTTCTCTTCCAGCCGGAGGCCCCATGCCTGACATCCTGCAGCAGGCGCTTCTGCCAGTGGTCGACTACGCGCATTGCTCCCGGCCGAACTGGTGGGGAACCTCGGTCAAGGAGAGCATGGTGTGTGCTGGCGGGGACGTCAAAGCCGGCTGCAACGTGAGTAGAAACCCAGAGGGGTCCCCGGTACAGTCTGGAATTTGGAGATCAGGGGACAAAGGAAGCTGGAATCTCCTTTCCTGGATTAGCAGTCCAATCCGATCCAATCAGAATAGAGCTAGCTGGAAGGGACCTCGGAGGTCTTCTAGCCCAATATCCTTGCTCGAGCAGGAGACCCCTAAACCAGGGGTGGGGTTTTACTTTCCTTTACTACTGGTTTACAACGGGACCGCGCTTCTGCGCAGGCGCAGATCGTCAGTGATGACGTCAGGGCGGGTGGACGGAGCCTCCTGCTGCCATTGCAACCCCACCACTGCCCCAGACCAATTCCAGACAAGTCAACCTCTTTTTAAAAACCTCCAGGGACGGCATGGCGGGGGAAATTAGGCTGCCCCTTACTGTGTTGTGTGTCCGGACAAAAAGCTGAGTTGCTGGAGAAAATCCAGCCTCCGATGATCCTGTTCCTGAGCTGGGGGGAGTGGGGTCTGTGAGCAACAGCCCCCTCCCTGGGAGACAGCAGCAGAGAAGTATTTGGAGGTGTTGCGACCCAGGCCCAAGTAGGTAGTAATAAACTTAGTCCATGGAAAAACAAACTTTATTCGAACAGCTGGGAATTAGTTCATTCCCAGCGTCGTTCAACTCAAATTAAAACAGATTCCTCCCAACACAAATTTCTCAATTCTCTCGCAAGCCTTGGTCCAATTAGGCAAACTGCCAAAGGCCCTTCCTGGCAAACGTCCAGAAGCCACAAAAACAAAGGCGTAGATGAAGCAGAAGACGAAACAGAAGATGCAGCTACCAATGTTGTTTTCCAGCAAAGCTCAAACGCTGTTGCTGGTCTTTTAAGCCTTATGGGAGGGGCCAATCATCTCCTGGCCTTACTCCCGAGTTGTCCTTTTTGCTTGAGCTGCTCTTGCCTTCTGGCAGCTCTTCTCATGCCTGTATTAGGAACAGGCTCCTCCTGTTTCTCTGCCTCACTACTGTCAGACTCTGGAGGCTCTGAAGTCCGTACCTCACTTCCTGATGGCCCTGGCCTCACCTCAGCCTCCTCGCTGTCCGACTCCCTTGCCAGCTCTGTAGGCTGCTGACGGACCACAACACCAGGGATGGGCGAGGGACACAAGGCTGTCCTTGCCTTGCCACTAACAAGCATTCCAGGCAATTTAGGCAGAGGGAGGGAAAAAAAGCCAGCATGTTTCTGAGGACGAATTACATATTTCAGGGTGACTCCGGTGGCCCCCTCAATTGCGCAGCTGCTGACGGCCGGTGGTACGTTCACGGGGTGGCCAGCTTCGTCTCGGCACGGGGCTGCAACACCCTGCAGAAGCCCACCGTCTTCACCCGCGTCTCTGCTTTCATCCCCTGGATCGAGCAGGTATTGTCCAGTCCCCGTATCAGAGGGACGGGTGGGTGGGTGGGGAGGATGGAGAGACCCCCCCCGCCCTCTTCGGAACTCCCCGTGTCCGTCCCTTCCCCTCCAAGTGGGACAATTCATTCGACGTTT
The DNA here is from genome assembly GCF_028640845.1 of Ahaetulla prasina. Lineage (NCBI taxonomy): Eukaryota > Metazoa > Chordata > Lepidosauria > Squamata > Colubridae > Ahaetulla > Ahaetulla prasina. Next base: position 10,362,118 of record NC_080556.1, on the reverse strand, counting down.
GTGCTCGAGCGATGCAAGGGATCTTCCAAAAAGGCCTTCCCTTTTCCACTGGGCTAATCAAAAGCCTCCATCGCCTAGGCCAGTGAGAGAAACCAAGTTTTGTGTGGGGTCAGGAGAACCCTCAAATCCTACTCCTGACTGGCCCCGACCACCTCTCCCCGCCCCTCCCCTCCCCTCCCAGAAGTCCCCACGTGGCCCATTTTGGATGCAGGCAAGGGCAGGGCGCACGCAGAGCCTTGGGGTGGGCGAAAAACAGGCCTAGCGGAAGTTCTGGAAGGCCGGAAACGGGCCCTTTTTCCAGCCTCCAGAGGGCATCCGGAGCCTGGGGAGGCCATTTTTGCCTTCCTGGAGGCTCAACGAAAACCTCCGGAGCCCCAGGGAGGGCAAAAACGTCCCCCACTCTGCCATGGTGCAGGAGGCCGACTAGGCCACGCCCACCATGGCCACGCCCACCCAGCAACCGGGCAGAGAACACCCTTGCTACCCTTGCTAAAATTTTTGAAGCCCGCCCCTGGTCAGGCCGTTTTTGCACGCTCACAACCCAGCGTGCCCTCGCACAACTCCCTAATGCCAGATCGTCGGTTTTTGCCTTGCAGATCATCTCCAGCTATTCCCGTTAAGCAGAAACGTGTGGCGTTTCCAGATTGGGCTCTGCTTGTATAAAATAATAATAATAATAATAAATATCTTCCTGGCTGCAACATGTTGTCCTCTTGGTCTTCTTCTTCTTCTTCTTGGTCTTGTTCGAATCCTTTCCTCTCCACTGTTTTTTGGGGGGATGCATACATGCCCCAAGGAGGTTTCAATTCCCTGATCCCTTCACCTTGTCTGCCCGATGAAAGGTGTGCTAAACTCGGCAGATCTAAACCCACATGATGCCTACAGCAGCTCTCCAAAGATTCAAATAAAAGGGAAATCTTTTACTAGGTTTGAAAGAGAGTCACTACTCACTACACCCCTTTCCGTAGTAAGAGGAAGAGTTGGAGGTCCACCATAAACAAAAGTAAAGGTGGGATATAAATAAATACATAAATATGGTTTTTTAAAACTCCATAAATCTAAGGAGAAGAGAGAGCTATATATATATATATATATATATATATATAGGTCTTTGGTTGTTCGGGTTTTCTCCCGTGTAAAATTGGAAGTGCCAAGACACTTCCAATTTTACACCGAGAAAACCCGAACAACCAAAGACCTATATACAAACACCCGTGAAAACCTCAGAAAACAAATATATATATATATATATTGGGTTTCTCCGCATAAAATTGGAAGTGTCTTGGCGGCGTTTGACGAAGTCTCATTCGTCATCTTCAGGCTTCAGCTTCGTGCTTCTGGGAGCTTCTGGGAGCAGGGAAGCACGAAGCTGAAGCCTGAAGATGACGAATGAGACTTCGTCGAAACGTCGCCAAGACACTTCCAATTTTACGCGGGAGAAAACCCGAATAACCAAAGACCTACATACATATATATATGTAGAAAGAGGGAAAGATATATATATATATACACACACACACACACACACACACATATCTGTGATACATAAAATCTCAAGAATTGCCTCCTCTAAGCTCTACAAATGAGACAGAGAGAGAGGTGGAGGGAGAAAAAGAGAAAGAAAGAAAAAAAGAGAAAGAATGAAAAAGAAAGAAAGAGAGAGAGAGAGAAAGAAAGAAAACAAAAGAGGGAGAAAAAGAAAGAAACTGGAAAGAAAGAGAAAGAAAGAAAGAAAAGGAGGGGGAGAAAGAAAAGGAAAAAAGAAAGGAAGGAAGGAAAGAAAGAAAGAAAAAAAGAAAAGGAGGGAGAGAAAGAGAAAGTAAAAAAGAAAGAAAAAGAGGAAAGAAAGAAAGAAAAGAGAGAAAGAGAGAGAGAGAGAAAGAAAGAGAAAGAAAGAGAGAAAGAAAGAAAAAATAAAAAGGAGAGACAGAGGAAAGAAAGAAAGAAAGAAAAGGAGGAGAGAAAGAGAAAGTAAAAAGAAAAAGAAAAGGAAAAAGAAAGAAAGGAAGGAAAGAAAGAAAGAAAAAAAGAAAAGAAGGGAGAGAAAGAGAAAGTAAAAAAGAAAGAAAAAAGAGGGAAAGAAAGAAAGAAAAAGAAAAGGAGGAGAGAGATAAAGAACGAGAAAGGAAAAGAAAGAAAGAAAAAATAAAAAGGAGAGACAGAGGAAAGAAAGAAAGAAAAGGAGGAGAGAAAGAGAAAGTAAAAAGAAAAAGAGAAAGGAAAGAAAGAAAGAAAGAAAGAAAAAGAGAAAAGGAGGGAGAGAGATAAAGAACGAGAAAGGAAAAGAGAGAAAGAAAGAAAAAAATAAAAAGGAGAGACAGAGGAAAGAAAGAAAGAAAAAGAAAAGGAGGGAGAGAAAGAGAAAGTAAAAAAGAAAGAAAAAAGAGGGAAAGAAAAAAGAGAAAAGGAGGGAGAGAGATAAAGAACGAGAAAGGAAAAGAGAGAAAGAAAGAAAAAAATAAAAGGGAGAGACAGAGAGGAAGAAAGAAAGAAAAAGGAAGGAAAAAAGGAAGGAAAAGAAAAGAAAGAAAAAAAGAAAGCATGAAAGAAAGGGAGAAAGAGAGAAAAGAGAGAGAAATCAGGCCAACATCAAAGTAGAAGATGCACCTCTTACCTTTCTCTCGCCTGTCTTTCTCTCTCATGGGCCGGCTGGGAAAAGGCTGGGGGGGGGGCTCAGAAGAAAGCTACCTGTGGGGTCAGGGGTCACTTGTCCATCCCTCTGCCGGACCAGCCTGTTCACAAAGAAGGATAAACATGTTCGGACAAGCGACAGATCAATGGCCCTCTGTGGGTTGCTACAAAACAGCCCCCCTCCCCACTTTTCCACAAGAGACCCTTCAGAAAGGAGCTTCAGGCAAGCTATCCTAATTGAGGGGTGGGGGGGGAGGTAGGTCTGGATCTTCTCCCCAAAGCCAGATTTACGAAAGGCAACCAACCAAGGGGCTGGTCCAGAGATGCAGGCAGAATAATCCCCTTCCTATCAAGCCCTTCAGGGACGCGGTGGCTCAATGGCTAAGACAGCTGAGCTTGTCGATCGAAAGGTCGGCAGTTCAGCGGTTCGAATCCCTAGCACCGCGTATAAGGGGGTGAGCTCCTGTTCCTTGTCCCAGCTTCTGCCAACCTAGCAGTTCCAAAGCACGTAAAAAATGCAAGTAGAAAAAATAGGGACCATCTTTGGTGGGAAGGGAACAGCGTTCCGTGCGTCTTTGGCGTTGAGTCATGCCGGCCACATGACCACGGAGACGTCTTCGGGCAGCGCTGGCTCTTCGGCTTTGAAACGGAGATGAGCACCGCCCCCTAGAGTCGGGAACGACTACTATGTATGTGCGAGGGGAACCTTTACCTTTTATTAAGCCCTTTGGCCAAGCAACTAGACTGATTGAGGGGTGACTCCAGCTTCCCCATTGACTTTGTATGTCAGAAGGTCATAAAAGGGGATCGCGTGGTCGTAAAAGAGGATTGTTGTAAATATGAGCTGGTTGCCAAGCGTCCGAGTGTAAATCACACCATCTTGGGGATGCTGCAACGGTCGAAAGTGTGAAACATGGTCGCAAGTGCTGTCATAACTCCGAACAGTCACTAAATGAACTGTGGTCAGTCGAGGACTACCTGTACACGTATACAGCTGTGGAGAACTGGCAGATACTCAGAGGTCATTTAGTCTATCCCAAAGGTATCGAAGAAAATACGAATGGCCCTGTAGACTTGGCGGGCTGGCCAGAATCACAGGGAGAAGAGAGTCTGGGACTTGAAGTTTGGAGATGTCTCTTTTCCTTCCTATTCCAAACGACTCCAAAGCCCATTCCTCCCCCTTTAGCTGAATGTATGGTGGGTTTCAGCAGATTTGGACCGATTCACCCGAACCGGTAGCTGAACTTATGGTGGTATTCAACCGATTTGGACTGGTTCACCCGAACCGGTAGCTGAACTTATGGTAGTATTCAGCCGGTTCGGACTGGTTCACCCGAACCGGTAGCTGAACTTATCGTGGTATTCAACCAATTCGGACTGGTTCACCTGAACTGGTAGGTGAACTTATGGTGGTATTCAACCGGTTCGGACTGGTTCACTCGAACCAATAGCTGAACTTATGGTGGTATTCAGCCGGTTCGGACCAGTTCACCCGAACCAGTAGTGGAATTTGCTCTATACCATCCTATTTTGGCATATTTTTGAGGCCGAGCGCATGTGCGAAAGGCGCATGTGCAAGCAAAGCACATGCGTGGAAGACTGGGCGCATGCCCGCGCGCTCACCTTTGCAAACCGGTAGGTAAAGTAAGTGAATACCATCTTGGATCTACTCTCTTTGAGCATGGCAGAGGGGCGAGGGTTGGGTGTCAGCCACAACAGTCCCCTGGTGAAATCGGGGCACCTCCGGTCAGCTGTTCACGGAAACGGGTCCCTGTCAGGAAATGGGATTTCCCCTGCACAGGGAAAGGAGGACAAGGAGCCAGAGGGGGTGGCCGCCTCCGCAGATAAACACCCCCCAATTTCTCCACCGGGTAGGAAACACACACCTTTGGATTTCACACACACATATACACGTGGCGTTCAGACCCTTTCCAGATTACACACCGCTGAGCCAAGACTTGACAAGTAAGCCGTTCTGGCCAAAAAATAAAAAATAAAAATCACACCAGCCTTGTTACATAAACCCGTCTGGAAACAACGGATGGTTCCTGACCGCCACGTCTGGATCGTATGACGGGCTAATTCCAAGCAGGAGAAAAAAAATTCAGGGTGGGTTTTGCACCCCAGCTGGATCTGCCAGGAAATCCCCTGGGAGCCAGCCAGGAAATCCTTATTTTTTTTTCTCCTGGAGATGTGGGAATCGGGCTGCGTCAAGCGAGGGGGGGGGACACAACGGGGAGGAAGGGTCTCTTGCCCCCCCCCCACGTCAACTTCGCCCCTAGCCTTGGCAGCTTCCAGGCCCTCTTCGCCTGGCCAAGGAGCCAGCTGTTGCTTTCCCCTGGGGAGCAGGCCTTGGCTTTCCCGGGCCTTGGCTGACCCCGCCAGGGCCATGGGCACCATCACACCTGCTGGGCCCAAGGTCCCCGTGGCACCTGCGGGGGGGTATTTAAGGCTCAGGATGGCCTGACAGCCATCCTGAAACGATGCTGCTGCTGCTGTTTTCCGTCTTGGTGGCCGGCGGTAAAGACGGATCCCCTGCCCTCCCACCCCTGGGGGTCTCCTAGCCCCTCAACCTTTTGAGGCCTTTGTTCCTCGGAGGGCTAAGTCCCCAGTCTCCGTTCCGGGGGGTCTCAAACCCCTCTCTTCTCTTCCGCAGCTGCTGGGTGTGGGCAGCCAGCCTACTCTGCCCACAGCCGAGTGGTGAACGGCGAAGACGCTGCGCCTTACAGCTGGCCCTGGCAGGTAACGCATCCCCGCTCCTCCCCGTCAGACGCACCCAACCAGCGTCCCAGAGGGCGGACGGCCATCACAGGCAAAAGAGCTCGGCCTTGAGCCAAACGAACCAAACTGGCCCGGCTGGCTGGCTAAGCTGGCAATTGGGCTGCCGTGCCACCGTCTCCGGGAGAGGCTGAGAAAGCCTGGCCTGAGTGCGGACCCAGCTGGACCAGGTGTTCTTTAGGCTCCCTCTCTTTGCCCTCCTGCAGATCTCCCTCCAGTACGAGAGAGATGGGGTCTTCCGTCACACCTGTGGAGGGTCCCTCATTACCCCCGACTGGGTCATGACAGCTGCCCACTGCATCTCGTAAGTGTCCCGGGAACGGCTGGAGCATCGTCCTCTCTCTGGAGTCCAGAAAGGCTTTGCATGGGGAGCCTCGCCCTCCCCCTTTCCTCCTTGGAGCCCGCCTTCCTTCCTTCCTTCCTTCCTTCCTTCCTTCCTTCCTTCCTTCCTTCCTTCCTTCCTTCCTTCCTTCCTTCCTTATTTCCATTTCCATTTTCTTTTTTCCTTCCTACCTTATTCTCATTTCTATCTCCTTCCTTCCTTCTCCTTTCCCTCTTCTCATTCTCTTCCTTCCTTATTTCCATCTTTCTTCCTCTCTCCTCCCTCCCTCCCTATTTCCATCTATTTTCTTTTTCCTTCTTTCCTTCTTTTCATTTCTAGCTCCTTCCTTCCTTCTTCTCCTTTCCTCTTCTCATTTCTTTCCTTCCTTATTTCCATCTTCCTTCCTCCTTTCTTCTTTCCATCTATTTTCTTCCTTTCCTCCTTCCTTATTCTCATTTCTAGCTCCTTCTTCTCATTTCTTTCCCTCGTCTGATTCCATTCCTCCTCTCTATTTCCATCTTTCTTCCTTTCCTCCTTCCTTATTTTCTTTTCTTTCCCTCGTCTGATGCCATTCCTCCCTCTCTATTTCCACCTATTTTCTTCTTCCTTTCCTCCTTCCTTATTCTCATTTCTTTCCCTCGTCTGATTCCATTCCTCCCTCTCTATTTCCATCTATTTTCTTCTTCCTTTCCTCCTTCCTTATTCTCTTTTCTTCCCCTTGTCTGATGCCATTCCTCCCTATTTCCATCTATTTTCTTCTTCCTTTCCTCTACCCTTCTTATTTCTAGTCCTTCTTCTCATTTCTTTCCCTCCCTGCCTCCTTCCCTCCCTTCCTTCTTCTCTTTTGCTCCCTTTGTTTAGGGTCAGTTTTTCCTGCTTTCATCCTTTGTAGACTTGCCACGGGCTGAGGTTAGAGCCCCCCCCGCCCCGGTCCTAAAAAATCTATAGAGATTCCCAGTCCTCCAGATCAAAAGCACTTTGGGGAGTTTTAGGTTCTTTTTCCAAAGAAAGGAGTGAGGTCACCCAACCCCTCCGGTATGCAGGTGAGGGGGGGGGGATGCATGCAGACCACCTGAGCACCCTCCCCTTCCTTCTGAAAGCTGCTGGGCTATTTATTTATTTATTTATTTATTTATTTATTTATTGTTTGTTTGTTTGTTTGTTTGTTTGTTTGTTTGAATTTATATATCGGCCTTCTCCCGAAGGACTCAGGGTGGCTTATAGCCAAATAAAACAAACATATAAACATATAAAAGTTAAGAGCATTATTAAAAAACTTATTCAAATTGGCTAACACTAGACTCCAATAGAACTAAAAAATTCAGTTAAAAAACTCCGTTTAAAAGCCATTTAAAAACCCCATTAAAAAACTATCAGGCCAGCCCTGCACGACAAAACAAAAATGTTTTTAGCTCTCGCATCTAAAGGTCCGGAGGTCAGGGAGCAGACGTAACCCTGTGGGTAGCTCGTTCCAGAGGGTGGGAGCCCCCACAGAGAAGGCCCTCCCCCTGGGAGTCGCCAGTGGACATTGCCTGACCGACGGCACCCCGAGGAGGCCCTCCCTATGGGAGCGCACGGGTCGCTGGGAGGCACTCGGTGGCAGCAGGCGGTCTCATAAGTAACCCGGTCCTAAGCCATGGAGCGCTTTAAAGATGTTAACCAGCACCTTGAAATTCTTCCACAGGTCATCCCGTAAGTATAAGGTGGTGCTGGGGGATTACGACCTCACAGCCAAGGAAGTGCCTGAGCAACACGTCCCCATCAATCCCGAAGACATTTTCGTGAATCCCAGCTGGAAACCCGGTTGTGTGTCTTGCGGGTAAGCAAAGGTGTCTGTCGTTCCGGGGGTGGGGGGGGGGGAGAGAAGGAAAGCCTCCTGCGTCCCACTGAGGGAAGGGCTGCTAAGGGTTCAGGAGAACCTCTAGCTAAGATTCTGTGCAGTTCGGAGAACCGCCAAATCCCACTCCTGGCTGGCCCCACCCACCCCACGCAGCCCGTTTTGGATGCAGGTAAGTGCAGGGCACGCGTAGAGGCTCGGGGAGGGCGAAAAACGGGCCTACCGGAAGTTCAGGAAGGCCGGAAACGGGCCCATTTCCACCCTCCAGAGCCTGGGGGAGGCTGTTTTCCTCCTCCTGGAGGCTCAAAGAAAGCCTCCGGAGCCCGGGGAGGGCAAAAACGGCCCCTACCCTCTGCCACGGTGCAGAAGGCCGACTAGGCCACGCCCACCATGGCCACGCCCACCCAGCAACCGGGCAGAGAACCCCTTGCTAAAATTTTTGAAGGCCCACCCCTGGGTTTATCCCACCCCCCAACGGCTGTCTCCCTCTTCTGCTCCAGCAACGACATCGCCCTGCTGAAACTTTCCCAGCCGGCGGAACTCAACGACAAAGTCAGCCTGGGATGCATTCCCGAGCCAGAGACCGTCCTGCCCAATGGATACCCTTGCTACATCACCGGCTGGGGACGTATTTCCAGTATGTGGGGTGCTCTCCGCAGGGGAGGGGATCAGGGTCGGGGGGCTGGCAGTGGGGCCTGGCAGGAAGGCCTGACCCTGTTTCCCTCCACAGCTGGAGGGCCTCTGTCCACCAAGCTGCAGCAGGCTCTCCTGCCCGTGGTGGACTATGACCACTGCAGGAAGCCCGATTGGTGGGGCGGCTCCGTCCGGCCGAGCATGGTCTGCGCTGGGGGAGACATCCAATCCGGCTGCAACGTAAGTGGGCGCCTGGAAGGAGGAACACCGCTGGGCACGGTCTCTGTTCCTTAAATTGACATGCTCCGCCTGGCTGCTCTGGCAAAGCCCCACAGGCAGTTAACGGCATGTCAAAACAAAGAAATATTGAATATTAAAAACTACAGAGCAGCATTTAGGAATGAACCTTCAAAGCCGGAAGGGATGGCGAATGCTACCCTCTGGTGGCCGATAGGAGGCACTACACTACAAAGGGAATTTGTTGTTAGCTGCGAAGTCCTGTCCGACCCATTGTGACCCCATGGACCACGTTCCTCCAGGCCTTCCTGTCCTCTACCATCCTCCGGAGTCCATTTAAGCTCACGCCGACTGCTTCAGTGACTCCATCCAGCCACCTCGTTCCCTGCCGTCCCCTTCTTCTTTTGCCCTCCGTCATTCCCAGCATTCGGCTCTTCTCCAGGGAGTCCTTCCTTCTCATTAGGTGGCCAAAGGATTTGAGTTTCCTCTTCAGGATCTGGCCTTCTAAAGAGCAGTCAGGGTTGATCTCCTCTAGGACCTCACCTTGCAGTCCAAGGGACTCGCAGGAGTCTTCTCCAGCACCAGAGTTCAAAGGCCTCCATTCTTTGGCACTCAGCCTTCTTTATGGTCCCAACCTTCACAGCCATCCATTGCAACTGGGAAACCAGAGACTTGACTATACGCACTTTTGTTGGGAAGGTGATGTCTCTGCTTTTTAGTACACTGTCTAGATTTGCCATTGTTTTCCTCCCCAGGAGCAAGCGTCTTTAGATTTCTTGGCTGCAGTCCCATCTTTGTTGTTGTTGTTAGTTGCGAAGTCATGTCCAACCCATTGTGACCCCATGGACCACGTTCCTCCAGGCCTTCCTGTCCTCTACCATCCCCTGGAGTCCATTTAAGCTCACGCCGACTGCTTCAGTGACTCCATCCAGCCACCTCGTTCTCTGCCGTCTCCTTCTTCTTCTTTTGCCCTCAATCTTTCCCAGCATTCGGCTCTTCTCCAGGGAGTCCTTCCTTCTCATTTAGGTGGCCAAAGTATTTCAGTTTCATCTTCAGGATCTGACCTTCTAAAGAGCAGTCAGGGTTGATCTCCTCTAGGACTGACCGCTTGGATCGCCTTGCAGTCCAAGGGACTCGTAGGAGTCTTCTCCAGCACCAGAGTTCAAAGGCCTCCATTCTTTGGCACTCAGCCTTCCTTATGGTCCGACTTTCACAGCCATCCATTGCAACTGGGAAAACCATAGTCTTGTCTATATGCACTTTTGTTGGCAGGGTGATGTCTCTGCTTTTTAGTACGCTGTCTAGATTTGCCATGGCTTTCCTCCCCAGGAGCAAGCGTCTTTTAATTTCTTGCCTGCAGTCCCCATCTGCGGTGATCTTGGAGCCCAGGAAAATAAAATCTGTCCCTACCTCTGTTTCTTCCCCATCTATTTGCCAGGAATTGAGAGGGCTGGATGCCATGATCTTAGTTTACAAAGGTAAACTAAGTATTTTTCTGTATTGACCGTTTACAAAGTACAGTAAACGGTCAATACAGAAAAATGGGCTGTCTTTGGGGACCAATTCTTAACATTTTTTGTGAACTTGATCAATATGTTCTCGCACTCTTGAAACTCCCGGAGCAAAACAGGAGGAATTACTTCCCGCCCCCCGCCTTCCCCGGTCAGAAAAAACCTCTAGATATGGAGGCATCCAGCCAAACGGAAGTATTTAAGACCGTACGTTTTTCAAACTTGGCAAACACTTTTTAAGACGTGCTTAGAATTCAACTCCCAGAATTCCCCAGCCAGCCCTTGGGAAGTCTGGCCAGGTAGGTAGGAGAGTCATACAGGAGTAAATCTGCAGTGTCTCCCCATTTCAGAAGGCTCCCTCGGACATAAATATGGAAATTGCGAAAGGGAATTGGAAATATTTGGGAAACGGGATATATGCCAGGAGAAAAATCAAGGTGGGGGGTGGGGAGAGTAGTTGGCGGAGAACTTGGCTCTTCTGCGTAATGACTAAAGGTGACCACAAGGAGGCAGCACCTGAAGACATTTACTGTACATCAATGTCAGGGCCTCTGGGGGAAGATGGCGCTCGGACGTTGGCACTGGCTGTACCCCTGCTTTTCTTTTTAATGTTGGGAGCCCCCCACCCCCACCCCGCGCCCCAATGCTCCTGAAAGCAGAAAGCTGGCAGAAAAGGCCTTTCCTGAAGTTTGCCACGTTGAAATGAGTCCAAGGGGCGGAGACGGCAGAGTTCTCTCCCGCCCCTCCAAAGTGCTGGGCATCTTAAAAAGATTGACCGAGTTGGAAGGGACCTTGGAGGTCATCTAGTCCAACCCCCCCTGCCCAAGCAGGAGACCCTACACCATTTCTGACAGATGGCGCTCCAGTCTCTTCTTGAAAACTCCCAGTGGGATGAAGCTCCCACAACTTCTGACGGCAAACTTTGATGTTCTCACGGTCAGGAAATTCCTCCTTATTTCCAGGTTGAATCTCTCCTTGATCAGTTTCCATCCATTTTTCCTTGTCTGGCCTTCAGGTGCTTTGGAAAACAGTTTGATTCCCTCCTCTCTGGGGAAGCCCCTCAAATATTAGAAGGCTGCTCTCATGTCTCCCCTGGTCCTTCTCTTCACTAGACTAGCCAGGCCCAGTTCCTGCAACGGTTCTTCATATATTTTAGCCTCCGGTCCCCTCATCATCTTGGTTGCTCTTTTCTGCACTTTTTCTAGAGTCTCAACATCTTTTTTATATCTGATTAAAATCAGCACATCTGGCCAGGGGTGAAATGCTCCCCCTTTGGACTGGATTGCCCGATCCGGTAGCAATGGTGGCGGGTGGTTTGGAGAACCAGTAGCAAAAATCCTGCCCCCCCCCACATGCCCAGCTGAGCCGCGTGATCATCAGAGGTTTGTTGTTGTTTTTTTACACTTAGAAGCATTTATTCTTCAGCAGAAAAAATGCTTTTAAAAGTAAAAAAAAAGCCTCTGATGATCGTGTGGCTCAGCTGGGATCGTCAGAGCCTTTTAAAAGCATTTTTTTTACAACCTCTTTGGCCGAAGAGGTTTATATACAAGACTTCTATATACAGACATACACGTGGCAGGCACATACCAGACAAGCAATCAATCTTCAACTCTACACGGAGAACTAGAATGCAGATACACGAGGAGACAGAGAGAGAGAGAGACGCCCTCTAATGGCCTCCCTTATATAGGCAGCTTCTTAAAACAGCAATAACCTTGCTGACTCATCCTCAGTCTTAGAGGGGCTGGCCAGCTTTAAATCTGCATTACAGTGATACGTCGAATTTCCTCAGCAGCCTTGATTCAATCTTATCGCCATCGGTGGGGCAAAGCTGGGCAGGATTCACAGGACCAAAATGCTGGGGGCTCACAGACTTTCTATGCCACGTGACAGGGTGACTCCGGCGGCCCCCTCAACTGCCAGGGCAAGGACGGCCGGTGGTACGTCCACGGGATCGCCAGCTTCGTGTCCGCTTTGGGCTGCAACACTTTGAAGAAGCCCACCGTCTTCACCCGGGTCTCTGCCTTCGACAGTTGGATCCTGAAGGTGAGATGCTGCTCGCCCCCCCCACCCCCGCTTTCCCTTAGCTACAAGAAACCTCTTGATGGCCTTGAGGGGACCCCGCAGCATCGTAGTTCCCCATGCAGCTATTTCGAGCTGCAGAAAGAGGGGGCGGATAACTCTAATGGGCCACTGCTCAATTTCTCCTTTGTAAACCATAGCAACAATAGCAATAGCACTTAGACTTATATACCGCTTCACAGTTGCTTTTACAACCCTCACTAAGTGTTTTATAGAGTCAGCCTTTTGCCCTCAACAGTCTGGGTCTTCATTTTACCCACCTTGGAAGGACGGACGGTTGTCAACCTTGAACCAGTCTGGATCGAACTGTTGACAGTGGGCAGAGTTTGTCACAATACCGCATTCTAACCAGAGGGAGGGAGGGAGGGAGGGAAGGAAGGAAGGAAGGAAGGAAGGAAGGAAGGAAGGAAGGAAGGAAGGAAGGAAGATAGCAATAGCACTTAGATTTATATACCACTTCATAGTGCTTTTACAGCCCTCTCTAAGAGGTTTACAGAGTCGGCCTCTTGCCTCCAACAATCTGGGTCCTCATTTTACCCACCTCAGAAGGATGGAAGGCTGAGATAATCTTGAGCTGGTCAGGATTGAACTGCTGGCAATTGGCAGAATTGGCTTGCAATTGGCTTGCAATTGGCTGGCAATTGGCAGAATTGGAAGGAAGGAAGGAAGGAAGGAAGGAGGGAGGGAGGGAGGAAGGAGGGTTGGAGGGAGGAAAGGAAGGAAAATAGCAATAGCACTTAGACATATACCACTTTGTAGTGCTTTAACAGCCCTCTCTAAGCGGTTTACAGACTCAGCCTCCTGCCCCCCAACAATCTGGGTCCTCATTTTACCCACCTCGGAAAGAGGGAAGGCCGAGTCAACCTTGAGCCTGGGTGAGATTTGAACTGCCGAACTGCAGCTAGCAGTCGGCTGAAGTAGCCTGCAGTACTGCGCTCTAACCACTGCGCCACCATCCTTGTCCTCGCCTGCTGTCTCTAAGAGCTTCTTCCTTTCCTTTCAGACACTCAAAGGGCAGTGAGGAGGAGAACAAGCCAGCTTTCTAGGTCCAGAATAAAATCCCTTTGGAGATGCCATCTGGTCTTGTATTTGAGTCTTATTTCCTCTGTGCGTTGGCGGCAGCGGCAGAGAAGGGAGGGCACCTGGGCACAACAGGGGCTTTTCAAAACAAGGGAAAAACACTCCACCCCAAAGAAACGTTTTGGCTAAGTCTTTGGGGTGTCCCCATCTCCTTACCCCCAAAGCTGTCTCGGCATGCAAAAGGAGTGCACGAGGCCCCGAAGGAATCCATTTCCCGGCTTTCCGCCTTGCGGTGAACACAACCTCATCCCATGCCAAGCCTATAAAGAGTTGTCGTGTCCCACTCCTCCTCTGACAGCCGGGTCTGGGAAGTCTGTATCAAGCGTGGCCACGAAGCCTCTGCAGCTTTGCCAAAGTCCTGTCAGAGTTCTCAGGGCAGGCAGGAATCCAAGGTGTGACTTCAGCAACCAGATGAGACTTTGCCTGACTCAAGGAATGCCAGAAAGCAGATCCTTTATATAGGCCCTGGGGTGTGGCTCCATGACTCAGCACTTATCCAGGCCTGCCCCTCCCTTCCTTTTGCTGACGTCGCCTCTCCACTCTCCGGAAGCGGGGATCTGTCCACTGTGTCTTTTCGTCCTCCTGCTCAGCTGCCGGCAATTCTAGCTCGTGGCTGGCTTCGTGCTCACACGCTGTAGGAGGGAGGTTTGTTTGCTCAGTCTGTCCGGGCATGATGCCAGGGCTGGGGGCTGGAGGCATGCCAGGCCATTCTTCTTCACTATCAGTCTCTGGCTCAGATAGCAGGAGATGGGAGGGGCCCGGCTGAGGAGAGGAGGGCGGGCGAGGCACAGAGTAGGTAAAAAGGTAAAGGTTCCCCTCGCACGTACGTGCTAGTCGTTCTCGACTCTAGGGGGCGGTGCTCATCTCCGTTTCAAAGCCGAAGAGCCAGCGCTGTCTGAAGACGTCTCCATGACGTGCCGGCCACATGACCAAAAGCGCATGGAACACGGTTCCCTTCAGGTTTGAAAGGAAACTACAGCCACCTATCTCTACAACCCCCATCTCAGACACACCAACAACAGCCAAGCCTCCTACAACTGACCCCATTTCATTGGGTTCACAACCCCTAGTGATCACAGAAAAGGAAGTGCAGGACCTATTTCACAGACAAAAGCCAGGAAAAGCTCCAGGCCCAGACAAGATAACTCCTTCTTGCTTAAAAGTCTGTGCTGACCAATTGGCCCCCATCTTCACCCATATTTTCAATAAATCACTAGAGATGTGCTATGTTCCTTCTTGCTTCAAACGCTCTACCATCATCCCAGTGCCGAAGAAGCCCACCATCAAGGAACTGAATGACTACAGACCAGTTGCTCTAACATCTGTAGTCATGAAAACCTTTGAAAGGCTAGTGCTTTCCTACCTGAAAACCATCACGGATCCGCTGTTAGACCCCTTGCAATTTGCATACAGAGCAAATAGATCAACAGATGATGCTGTTAATATGGCTCTGCACTACATCCTACAACATCTTGAGTCTCCAAAGACCTATGCAAGGGTCCTTTTTGTAGACTTTAGTTCAGCATTCAATACCATCATTCCAGACATTCTTCTAACTAAGCTAAACCAGCTACAGGTACCGGAACAGGCTTGTAAGTGGATCACAAGCTTCCTAACAAACAGGAAGCAGCAGGTGAAGCTAAGCAAGATCACATCAAATACCTGTACAATTAGCACAGGGGCCCCCCAAGGCTGTGTGCTCTCCCCACTTCTCTTCTCTCTGTATACCAATGACTGCATCTCCAATGATCCATCTGTTAAGCTACTGAAGTTCGCAGATGACACAACAGTGATTGGTCTCATTCGAGACAATGACGAATCCGCATATAGACGAGAGGTCGAACGACTAGCCTTGTGGTGCAACCAAAACAATCTGGAACTGAACACACTCAAAACCGTAGAAATGGTGGTAGACTTTAGGAGAAACCCTTCCATACTTCCACCTCTCACAATACTTGACAACACAGTATCAACAGTAGAAACCTTCAAATTTCTGGGTTCTATCATATCGCAAGATCTCAAATGGACAGCTAACATCAAAAACATCATTAAAAAAGGACAACAAAGAATGTTCTTTCTGCGCCAACTCAGTAAGCTCAAACTGCCCAAGGAGCTGCTGATCCAATTCTACAGAGGAATTATTGAGTCTGTCATTTGCACCTCTATAACTGTCTGGTTCGGTTCTGCAACCCAACAAGAAAAACACAGACTTCAGAGGATAATTAGAACTGCAGAAAAAATAATTGCTACCAACTTGCCTTCCACTGAGGACCTGTATACTGCACGAATCAAGAAGAGGGCCGTGAAAATATTTACAGACCCCTCGCATCCTGGACATAAACTGTTTCAACTCCTACCCTCAAAACGACGCTATAGAGCACTGCACAGTTTTTTCCCGAAGGCCATCACTCTGCTAAACAAATAATTCCCTCAACACTGTCAGACTATTTACTGAATCTGCACTTCTATTAATCTTCTCATAGTTCCCATCACCAATCTCCTTCCACTTATGACTGTATGACTATAACTTGTTGCTGGCAATCCTTATGATTTACATTGATATATTGATCATCAATTGTGTTGTAAATGTTGTACCTTGATGAACGTATCTTTTCTTTTATGTACACTGAGAGCGTATGCACCAAGACAAATTCCTTGTGTGTCCAATCACACTTGGCCAATAAAAATTCTATTCTATTCTATTCTATTCCCACCAAAGGTGGTCCCTATTTCTTCTACTTGCATTTTTTTAATGTGCTTTCGAACTGCTAGGTTGGCAGAAGGTGGGACAAGTCACAGGAGCTCACCCCTGTTATACGCGGCGCTCGGGATTCGAACCGCCGAACTGCCGACCTTTCGATTGACAAGCTCAGCATCTTAGCCACTGAGCCACCCTATGCCGCATCCACCCTATAAAGAATGGATGGGGTAAAAACCTGCCACAAATGCAACTGACATCCAGAGGTGGTAATAATAATAATGATAACAACAACAACAACTGGAAGGGACCTTGGAGGTCTTCTAGTCCAACCCCCTGCCCAGGCAGGAAACCCTATAGCACTTCAGACAAATGGTTATTCAACATCTTAAAAATTTTCAGTGTTGAAGCATTCACAACTTCTGCAGGCAAATTGTTCCACGGATTAATTGTTCTCACTGTCAGGAAATTTCTCCTTAGTTCTAAGTTGCTTCTCTCCTTGATGAGTTTCCACCCGTTGCTTCTTGTCCTGCCTTCAGGTGCTTTGGAGAATAGTTTGACTCCCTCTTCTTTGTGGCAACCCCTGAGATATTGGAACACAGCTATCATGTCTCCCCTAGTCTTTCTTTTTATTAAACTAGACATACCCAGTTCCAGCAACCGTTCTTCATATGTTTTAGCCTCCAGTCCCCTAATCATCTTTGTTGCTCTTCTCTGCACTCTTTCTAGAGTCTCCACATCTTTTTTACATCGTGGCGACCAAAACTGAATGCAATATTCCAAGTGTGGCCTTTCCAAGGTATTATAAAGTGGTACTAACACTTCACGTGATCTTGATTCTATCCCTCTGTTTATGCAGCCCAGAACTGTGTTGGCTTTTTTGGCAGCTGCTGCACACGGCTGGCTCTTATCTAAATGGTTGTCCACTAGGACTCCAAGATCCCTCTCACAGGTACTACTATTGAGCAAGGTACCACACAGGTGGGTTTCAGCAGGTTCTGAGCAGTCCTGGAGAACCGATAGCAGAAATTTTGAATAGTTCGGAGAACCGGTAGTAAAAATTCTGACTGGCCCCGACCCCCATCTATTCTCTGTCTCCTGAGTCCCAGCTGATCGAGAGGAAATGGGGATTTTTGCAGTAACCTTCCCCTGGAATGGGGAGGGAATGGAGATTTTACAGTATCCTTCCCCTGCCACGCCCACCAAGCCACAACCACAGAACCAGCAGTAAAACAAATTTGAAAGCCACCACTGCTGACATCCCATACCCTGGGTGCCCAGCGCTGGACCCAAAGGCAGAACTGCGATGGGCAAGGAGTGTGTGTGTGTGTGTGTGTGTGTGTGTGTGTGTCTGGAAGGCCTCTCTGCCAGGCCCTGCCAGGCCATTTGGGGACCGAGCCCCCAGTTCTACTCCCACCCTGATCTCTGGTTTCTTTCATTCTCCCCTTGGAAGCAACTGTACTATAAGATTGCAACCGCTACCCCTTGACGACCTGTGGACTTCAACTCCCAGAATTCCTGAGTCGGCCATGCTGGGAGTTGAAATCCACCAGCCCTGCTCTAAGATGACCATAGCAGGGACCCAAACGGCTTCCGCCAGCAGATGGCAATGTCTTCGTAGCCGTCAAAGTCCCTTCACCGGAATCGTCCACCTTCCCTGCCTTGAGGCCACCTTTTCACAGACTAACAGAGCTGGAAGGGACCTTGTAGGTCCGTGAGGGCGAATCTATGGCACGTCTGCCGGAAGTGGTACGCAGAACCATCTCTCCGGGCACAACCCAGCTGTCGTCCACTGGTCTTCCGAGTTCCGGCGCCGGCCAGCTGGTTTTCACGCATGTGCAAGCGCCGGAAAGGAAGCGCGTGCCAGGAAGCTGAGCCTCTGGTTTCCAGCATGTGCATGAGTGCCGGCCAGCTGGGCTTCGTGCACGCGCGGGCCGGAAATCGGAAGCTCAGCTGCTCTCGCGGTTTCCGGCGCTCCCGTGCGTGCGCACCAGGGAGCTGGCTCTTCCGGTTTCTGGCGCTCCCTGCGCATGCGCGTGCTCCCATTTCAGCACTCGGTGCCAAGAAGGTTCCACAACCTCCCCGCCTTGCCTAGCAGGACAACTTACACCACTGGTGGCCAACCTTTTACTCACTGAGTAAAGGGTCCGTGCTAACGCGTGGCTCCTCCCCCACGGACTGCACACGCAACCGGACCATCTGCATATGCACACAGCTTTCATGCGTGCCTCCACCGTGCACTGCATACGCAACCGGACCATCTGTGCATGCATATCGTTTTCACACATGCAATGCACATGTACAAATGGGATCTGTGAATGCATGCGCTGTGTACCAAACACGCACGCATGTGCAGGAGAGCTCCAAAGAACAGTTGGGTCCCCTGAATTGCGCGCCTGCGCACTGGAGGTCCAAACACCAGCTGGGGCACATGCGCATGAGTTGGGCGACAGCTCACCTGCCCAGAAAAATGGCTCTGTGTGCTACTTCTAGCACATGTGCCATAGATTCGCCATCACGGCCCTACACCATTTCTGACAAATGGCAGTCCAGTCTCTTCTTGAAAGCTTCCAGGGATGAAGGTCCCCCCCTCGGCCAAGCCATTGCCACCTCTTGTCCCCCTGCCTGCCTCAAGGCTCAGAGATCTGTAAGGAAGCAGCCGGTGGGGCTCATAGTGCCCGCCCTCGTCCCCTGCCAGGGTTGTGGTCCGCCAGCAGCCCGCAGACCTGGCCATGGAGTCATACAGTGAGGAGGCTGGGGAGGACAATGGGCCAGTCTTTGGAGTCAGGGGAAGGCCCGGACGAGGGCTCTGCATCGAAGGCAGAGAGAAGGCCGGGGCCATTTGAGAGCGATGCGTGGACTCCTGAGCTTCCAGAGGCGGACAGCAGAGAGGCAGAGGAACAGGAGGAGCCTGTTCCTAGTGCACGCATGAGAAGAGCTGCCAGAAGGCAAGAGCAGCTGAAGCAAAAAGGACGACTCGGGAGTAAGGCCAGGAGATGATTGGCCTCTCCCATAAGGCTTAAAAGAGCAGCAACGAGCCGTTGGGTTCTTTGTAGGAAAGCAACGTTGATTCCATTGCTTCTTGTCAGCATCTCTTGAACTTTGTGGGGTTTTTGCCAAGAAAAGCCTTTGGCAGGTTGCCAAAGACATCAAAGGTCGGTGATAAGGCCACCAACGGACTGGTTATTAAGAATTTTGTTTTGGACGAAGCTGAGAATGAATTAATTCTCAGCTGTTTTAATAAAACAAGTTTGTTGAGGACTGAATTGTGGTTAGTAATCACTACTTGGGCCTCGGTCACGACAGCTAATCTATGTCGAAAAGGGGAGGGCTCTTGGCTGAATACGGATCCCTTCTGTCCAGAACACACTATTCATACTTCCAAACAGACAGACAGATACCCCTCCACAGAACCTCAGAACGCTCACCTCTCGGCTGGACTAAAGGTTACGAGGTACAACTGAGCATGTGGGGCTCTGGAGAGGAGAGGCCGGATGGAGCAAGCCTGTTTCTGCCTCGCCCTCATCTCATGATTCCTGCAGCCCGCTGGGAGCCAAGACTTTTTGGCAAAGCACCATGTTTATCACCACAGGCGTCAAATAACGAGGCTGGGAACATCCTGAACCAAATGCCCCCCCCCCCCGCTCTGCTGCAGCAGACTGAGAAGTCCTGGGATCCTTCAGCACTGGCTGCGTCCGGCTTGCACCCGAGAACACGCGCCGCGCACTCCTTGACGCTGCCAAACTCTGTGAACTCAGAACCCGTCCCGCCTTGGAAGAGATGTGCCTTGGCACCCGGCCCGGAGTTTGATTGACGGGGGCAACATGTGCAGGCTGCTGGCTGTGGGAAGGGGCGGGAGATGGGGATGGCAGATCAGGCAGGAAATGGGACCGCAGGCCCACACGGTCCAGCAAGGGCTAGCTGGGACAGATGGCCACAACCGAGGCACACCAGGGCCAGGACAGGCTGCCCAGGGTTCACCTCCCAGGGTCAAAAGCAGGGAGGCCTCCCACCCTCCAGGGGTTCAGTGCTAGTTGGGCGAGACGGAGAGACAGAGATAGTGGCACTGGAAGAATCAGAAAGAGCGGGTAAAGGAGGAGCTCAGAGCCCCAAAAATCGGTGGGAAGGTGGGAAGGAGGCATTCTTGGGACAGGGTGTGAAATCCAGCAGGTTCTGACCGGTTCTGGAGAACCGGTAGCAGAAATTTTGAGCAGTTCGGAGAACCGGCATATACCACCTCTGGCTGGCCCCAGAGTGGGGTGGGAATGGAGATTTGCAGTATCCTTCCCCCTGGAGTGGGGTGGGAATGGGGATTTTGCAGTATCCTTCCCCTAGAGTAGGGAGGGAATGGAGATTTTGCAGTATCCTTCCCCCTGGAGTGGGGTGGGAATGGAGATTTTGCAGTATCCTTCCCCCTGGAGTGGGGTGGGAATGGGGAATTTGCAGTATCCTTCCCCTGGAGTAGGGAAGGAATGGATATTTTGCAGTATCCTTCCCCTGGAGTGGGGAGGGAATGGAGATTTTGCAGTATCCTTCCCCCTGGAGTGGGGTGGGAATGGGGAATTTGCAGTATCCTTCCCCTGGAGTAGGGAGGGAATGGAGATTTTGCAGTATCCTTCCCCTGGAGTGGGGAGGGAATGGAGATTTTACAGTATCCTTCCCCTGGAGTGGGGAGGGAATGGAGATTTTGCAGTATCCTTCCCCTGGAGTGGGGAGGGAATGGATATTTTACAGTATCCTTCTCCTGGAGTGGGGAGGGAGTGGGGAGGGAATGGGGAGTTTGCAGTATCCTTCCCCTGGAGTGGGGAGGGAATGGAGATTTTGCAGTATCCTTCCCCTGGAGTAGGGAGGGAATGGAGATTTTGCAGTATCCTTCCCCTGGAGTGGGGAGG
This sequence comes from Ahaetulla prasina, assembly GCF_028640845.1. Lineage (NCBI taxonomy): Eukaryota > Metazoa > Chordata > Lepidosauria > Squamata > Colubridae > Ahaetulla > Ahaetulla prasina. The sequence continues at coordinate 10,341,417 of NC_080556.1, read as the reverse complement.
GAATGGAGATTTTGCAGTATCCTTCCCCTGGAGTGGGGAGGGAATGGATATTTTACAGTATCCTTCTCCTGGAGTGGGAGGAGTGGGAGGAATGGGAGTTTGCAGTATCCTTCCCCTGGAGTGGGGAGGGAATGGAGATTTTGCAGTATCCTTCCCCTGGAGTAGGGAGGGAATGGAGATTTTGCAGTATCCTTCCCCTGGAGTAGGGAGGAAATGGAGATTTTGCAGTATCCTTCCCCTGGAGTAGGGAGGGAATGGAGATTTTGCAGTATCCTTCCCCTGGAGTGGGGAGGGAATGGAGATTTTGCAGTATCCTTCCCCCTGGAGTGGGGTGGGAATGGAGATTTTACAATATCCTTCTCCTGGAGTGGGGATGGAATGGGGAGTTTGCAGTATCCTTCCCCTGCCATGCCCACCAAGCCACGCCCACAGAACCGATAGTTAAAAAATTTGGATCTCACCAATGTCCTGGGAGCAGTTGGATTAGGCGTTCAGAAACAACCCCACCCCCTCCGAGCGGCCTCCCTCTTACTCATCCCGCAAGAACGTGGGATGTTCCCCCTTCCAGCATGGGCAGGTCTTGGCAGAGAGCCAGCGCTTCTCATTTGCCTAGGATGCTGGGGTGGGGTGGGAGGGCTGTTGGAGAGAGTTTATTTTATTTATTTATTTTATTTGTCATAACAGCATACATAAGCACAAGCATGAAGTATCTATACAACATATAAGCATATATATGAGTATAAGCATGCAATAACTACATTAATTGGATATAATGAAAGAAAACAATAGGACAGGAACGGTAGGCACGTTTGTGCTCTTATGCACGCCCCTTACGGACCTCTTAGGAATGGGGGGAGGTCAATAGTAGACAGTTTTTGGTTAAAGCTTTTGGGATTTTGAGAAGAGACCACAGAGTCTGGTAGTGCATTCCAAGTATTAACAACTCTGTTACTGAAGTCATATTTTCTGCAATCAAGATTGGAGCAGTTAATATTAAGTTTTAATCTATTGTTTGCTCTTGTATTGTTGCGATTGAAGCTGAAGTAGTCTTCAACAGGAAGGACATTGCAATAGATGATTCTATGAGTTAAACACAGGTCCTGTCGGAGGCAGCGGAGTTCTAAGTTTTCTAAACCCAGGATTTCAAGTCTGGTGGCATAAGGTATTTTGTTGTATTCAGAGGAGTGGAGAACTCTTCTTGTAAAATGTTTCTGGACACGTTCAATTGTATTGATGTCTGAAATGCGATATGGGTTCCAGACAGGCGAGCTATATTCAAGAATTGGTCTTGAATAAGTAAGTTGGAGGGGTGGCAGATGTTATTCAGCACAGCCTGGCTACCAGGCATTTCTCTGGCCAAAGGCAAAGCTAACGAAATGAAATTCAATGTAGAGAAAAGTAAAGTCCAAAAGGACACATATAGACTGGGAGAAAGCAGGCTTAATAGCAGTAACTGTGAGAGGGATCTCGGAGTCTTAGTGGACAACCGGTTAAATATGAGCCAACAGTGTGTGGCGGCAGCAAAAAAAAGCCAATGCAATCCTAAATTGCATTAACGGAGGGATACAATCAAAATCAAGGGAGATGCTAATACCACTCTATAAAGCCTTAGTAAAGACCACACCTAGAGTCCTGCATCCAGTTTTGGTCACCACACTATAAAAAAGAGGTTGAGACTCTAGAAAAAGTGCAGAGAAGAGCAACCAGAATGATGAGGGAACTGGAGGCTAAAACATGATGGACGGTTGTAGGAACTGGGCCTGGCTAGTCTAGTGAAGAGAAGGACCAGGGGAGACAGGATAGCATCCTCCAATATTTGAGGGGCTGCCAGAGAGGAGGAAGGGGATCAAGCTGTTTTCCAAAGCACCTGAAGGCCAGACAAAGAATAATGGATGGAAACTGAACAAGAAGAGATTCCACCTGGAAATAAGGAGGAATTTTCTGACAAGTGAGAACAATCAATGCATGGAACAGAAGGTGCCTTCGGAAGTGGTGGGAGCTTCATCCCTAGAGGTTTTCAAGAAGAAACTGGATTTCCATCTGTTAGGAATGGCGTAGGGTCTCCTGCTTGGCAGGGGATTGGACTAGATGGCCTCCAAGGTCCCTCCCAACTCGGTTCAAAAGTCTGGACTGGGACTCTTTTTGGCAACCCACCACCCGCTGGGGACTGGGGTTGGACAAGTCCTTCCGTATCTCAAACAGCACCCCTCCCTCCCGTAGCTGAAGCCCCACTCCCCGGGTGGGGGCTGCGTGTCTGTGGAAGACGCCCACTCAGCCCGAGCTGGGTGGGTTCCCTTCTTCTTCCTCCTACAAGGAGGCCAAGGGCCTGGAGAGGTTTTATAGCTGTGTGCAGTTTCTTTTTTTAAAAAAATAATATTTATTGAATTTCCAAAAGTTAAAATACACAATACAAAAAAAAAAGCACAATACACAAAAAGAAAAATATATATAAAACAGACAAAGACAAACGCGTCAAAATTACATTACTCATAACAGCTTTTCCTACATCGGTATCTCTTAACCTCTATATACAGATTCTACTTCTACGTGTCTCTATAAACCGACATTCTTATTTAAATTATCTTAACCTCTATTCAGAATTCAGTCTCATGACAAAAATCTCTCTTAAGTTTTATGCTTACTCTCCAGCCAGGAATGCCATCTATTCCAGGGGTCTCCAACCTTGGCAACTTTAAGACTTGTGGACTTCAACTCCCAGAATTCCTCAGCCAGCTTTGCAAAGCTGGCTGAGGAATTCTGGGAGTTGAAGTCCACAAGTCTTAAAGTTGCCAAGGTTGGAGACCCCTGATCTATTCCATATTCGGTAGTACTCAGTATCTCCCCTCTCCTTCAATTCCATCGATAATCTGTCCATTTCTGCGCATTCATTTTTTATTATTATTATAATATGATCCTGTGGGATATCGGGATGTTTCCAATTCTATGCTATCACAATTCTACATGCCGTCAAGATGTGTAACATGATATATTGTATATTTTTTTTCTCCATTTTCCCTTCCAGAATGCCCAATAACATAACATAACATAACATAACATAACATAACATAACAACAGAGTTGGAAGGGACCTTGGAGGCCTTCTAGTCCAACCCCCTGCCTAGGCAGGAACCCTACACCATCTCAGTCAGATGGTTATCCAACATTTTCTTAAAAATTTCCAGTGTTGGAGCATTCACAACTTCTGCAGGCAAGTCGTTCCGCTTATTAATTGTTCTAACTGTCAGGAAATTTCTCCTTAGTTCTAAGTTGCTTCTTTCTTTGATTAGTTTCCACCCATTGCTTCTTGTTCTGCCCTCAGGTGCTTTGGAGAATAGTTTGACTCCCTCTTCTTTGTGGCAACCCCGGAGATATTGGAACACAGCTATCATGTCTCCCCTAGTCCTTCTTTTTGTTAAACTAGACATACCCAGTTCCTGCTTTGTTTTTTTTTTTTTGTTTTTGTTTACATTTATACCCCGCCCTTCTCCGAAGACTCAGGGCGGCTTACAGTGTATAAGGCAACCGTTCTTCATATGTTTTAGCCTCCAGTCCAATAATCATCTTTGTTGCTCTTCTCTGCACTCTTTCTAGAGTCTCAACATCTTTTTTACACCGTTGAGACCAAAACTGGATGCAATATTCCAAGTGTGACCTTACCAAGGCATTATAAAGTAGCACTAACACTTCACGTGATCTTGATTTTATCCCTCTGTTTATGCAGCCCAGAACTGTGTTGGCTTTTTTAGCAGCTACTGCACACTGCTGCTGCTAAAAGGAATAGTTCCATTGTTTTTTTTTCTATTTTCTGCCCTGTTATTTCATCCAGCCAGTTTTTTTTTAAATCTTCCCACAAAATTTCATAATCTTAGGGCAGATCCACCACATGTGGTAGAACGTCCCTCATTTACGTAACCACATCTCCAACAATTCGGGGACCTATTTGGAAACATCCTGGCCAATCTCGCTGCCGGCAAATGCCATCTATAAAACATTTTGTACAGATTTTCTTTATAAGCAGCTGACACCGTGTGCAGTTTCAAAGGCCCTTCTTGTTATCGCTTCTTCGCAGGGAGGCAGGAAAAAGAGTGACAAGCTTTGGCAGCCTCCCTTTCACCCAGAGAAGTGCTCGTTCTCGGCTCCTCGGTAGCAGGGAGGCGGCGGTGGGGTGTGTGTGTGTGAGTTAAAGCAGGCAGGTGCCCGAAGTGGAGCTGGGCTTGGCCCACCCCTTGAAGGCCCAGACAGGCCAAAGGACACTGTGCCCCATGTCTGACAGCAAAAGCCCCAAGTTTCTTCTTTGCTATGCTTTGGAAGGGGTCGGTAAACAGCCCCTTGAGCTTGTAAATAGACGTCCGACCTGCCTGAGTTTGCTTTCTTTCAAAGAACCAGATTGGGGAGGGCGAGGAAGACTGTCTGGGCTGGGCTGTTGTGTCTGCGGCACCCTGCCAGAAAGTGACTTGGAAAGTGAGGGGGAAGGGCCATCAGGACTTACCTCGGGAGCAACGGCTTCCCTGGCTCAGCTCCAGGAGCCAGAGGCAGGCCAGGTGGAAGAGATAACGAAGCCTCCATCCCCAACTCTTTCCCCGCCCAGGCCACGCCTCCAGACCCAGCTGATGGCAATCAGGCCTGGCTGGACCCTAGGTTTTGTAGGCAGGAGAGGCGGGAACAACAGAAGCAGGGGTGGGGCAGACCTAGGAAGTGCTGAGTCACGGAGCCACACCCCACAGGATATAAAAGCAGCAAGGGCTGCTATACCCTTTCGTAGCAGGCAAATCAACTGCTTGACTAGAGCTGAAGTACTGTTTGTTGACTCATCGGCATCAAGGGAGATAACAGAGGCACTTGGCCGACGCTCGGTAGTTTGCTGCCAGAGCTGATAGTGCCGGCTAATTAAGCCATCGCTCGGACGGAGGCGAGGGGGGACAAAACATGGGCTGCCCCTCACCTGCACCCCTTTTTCTCCCAGGGAGATTCACCTGGGGAGTTCCGCCCTCATCTATGCTTTCTGGAACCGATTGGGTTATTATCAGGGGCCGGCTGCTGGGGGTTCGCAGGGGTTTGGGAGAACCTCTAGCTAAGATTCTGTGCAGTTCGGAGAAACCCCCCGCCCCAAATCCCAGGCCTGGCTGGCCCCTCCAAACCCGTCCCTCCCCTCCCAGGAGTCCCCACCTCCAGAACATGTGTGCAGGGCGTGCACGGAGGCTCAGGAAGAACAAAAAACGGGCCTACCAGAGGTTCAGGAAGGCCGAAACGGGCCCAGAAGGCCTCCGGAGGGCCTCCAGAGCCTGGGGAGGCTGTTTTGGCCCTCCTGGAGGCTCGAGGAAAGCCTCCGGAGCCCGGGGAGGGCAAAAACCACCTCTTCCGCTGCCGTGGTGCAGGAGGCTGACTAGGCCACCTCCATCCTAGGGCCGTGGTGGCTCAGGCTGTAAGATAGCCTGTTATTAAAACACAGCTGCCTGCAATTACTGCAGGTTCAAGCCCCACCAGGTCCAAGGTTGACTCAGCCTTCCATCCTTTATAAGGTAGGTAAAATGAGGACCCAGATTGTTGGGGGGGCAATAAGTTGACTTTGTAAATATACAAATAGAATGAGACTATTGCCTTACACACTGTAAGCCGCCCTGAGTCTTCGGAGAAGGGCGGGGTATAAATGTAAATAAATAAATAAATAAAAAACCCAGCAACCGGGCAGAGAAGCCGTTGCTAAATTTTTTGAAGCCCACCCCTGGTTACGATGGCTATTTTGGGAAGATGCCTCTGGGCGGAAAGTGATTCACACCCGTTTCCTTGGCTCCGGCAACTGCTGCTGGCTGGGCTCCAAAAAAGTGGGCAAACACACAGCTCGGAAAAGAAGCCAGTCTGGATGGGGGGTAGGATGAGGAAGGCCAAGGGCTGGCTGGATAGGACTTTGGGTGACGGAGAAGCTAAATCCAACATGTCCCAGAGCCACCCCATTCCTTTCAAGGTGCAGGGCCACGAAACCGCCCCCCCTCCCCACATCCCCAGGAGTTGGGAAAGTAGGGGGACCAGCCTCAAGCCCGCCCTCTGTCCAGATATCCTCACCTGTGCTCCCTCCTCCTCCTCCTCCTCCTGGGCAGGCTTGTGGCGACCCCCCGAAAGGAGGGCAAAGGAGAAGCCATCTCGCTTCCTGGATCAAAGCCAAGGTCACACTTATATAGCGCTCCAAACATCGTTCCACTTCCGAGAACCGGGCAGTAGTAAAAGACAAAAGGCTTCTCCAGCGATGATTACTCGTCTTTTACAACCGCTTTTTATGGCAAGGGGCTGCCATGCAGTCTGCCGGGCAGCTTAACGAGCCCTCATTTCCCAGTTTATGGCCGTGATACGACAGCTTGTCAGGGGTCACTGTCACCATACAGCCAGACATTAGACAGCATTAAAAAAAAATGTTAAAGATTAAATCCGTATTGCCCCCCCGGGGGTCAGAAGAGTCCAAGGCAGGATTGTTTTGCTTCCTTGTCCTCACAGGTAGGTTTGTTTGGAAGGCAAACAAGATCCTTCGACCTCTGTAACACTTTGCACAAAAATCGCCTTACGTTTTCCCACGATAGCACTTGGCAATAGCCCTTAGACTTTTTTTTTTATATATAAAAAAGTTTTATTTTTACGTTTATATCCAACAACTCATCCAATGTACAGCCATATACAATTAGTCGGGCCTGCCCAGTCACCACCCCCTCCTTTTAACTCTTTTTTTAAAAAATTTATATCCCGCCCTTCTCCGAAGACTCAGGGCGGCTTACACTGTGTTAAACAATAATCTTCATCCATTTGTATATTATATACAAAGTCAACTTATTGCCCCCCAACAATCTGGGTCCTCATTTTACCTACCTTATAAAGGATGGAAGGCTGAGTCAACCTTGGGCCTGGTGGGACTTGAACTTGCAGTAATTGCAAGCAGCTGTGTTAATAACAGACAGACTTAGTCTGCTGAGCCACCAGAGGCCCATGGAACTCTCTTCCCTCTTCTACCTTCTTCTACTTTCCAGACCTTCCTCGCCTTCTCTTATCTACATCCTCTCCTCCCTCCACCCTCCACCTTCCTTCTCCCTCTTCTACCCCTCTTCCACCCCTCTTCTCCTCTTCCCTACCTCCTACTCTCTCCTCCTTTCTTCCTCCCCACCATTCTAAAATAGTAGCTGGGCAGACCCAACCCTACATTAATTATATTTATACATCTTCAATAATCCCTGTACATTAACCATCACTCCATCCTCTACCCTCCTCCCCCCCAATTCCCCTCCCCCTTACCCCCCACCCCCCACCCCGACTTCCGAGAACAAAATGCAGGGTATCAAAACTAACAATCATAATCCAAAATAAATCTTAAATTATAATCTCTAGTCACTCCACACATAATCACACTCTCAATTCCCCTCTCCTTGCCTTTAGACATATACCGCTTCACAGCCTTCTCTAAGCGGTTTACAGAGTCAGCATATTGCCCTCCCCCCAATAGTCCGGCTCTTCGTTTTATGAACCTTGGAAGGGCAGAAGGCTGAGTCAACCTTGAGCCGGTCAGGATCGAACTGCTAGCAGTGGGCAGAGTTAGCCTGCAATACTGCATTCTTACCACTGCGCCACCACGGCTATTTCACCTTAACGCCTGATAGACCCCTGATAGGCTGATGGGGGCCAACGCAAAGAAGTGACCAGGTTCAGGAAAGGAAACGTAGGCACAAAGATGAGAGGTTTAATTCCGACAATCACAGAGCACCACCGGAGGGGTGATTAACTCAGTGCCCCACTAAGAAGAATCTACATCTCGGGGGATAGAGTAGAGTAGAGGAGAATGTAGAGTAGAGTAGAGTAGAGTAGAGTAGAATATAGAATATAGTAGAATATAGAGTAGAGTAGAATATAGAACAGAATAGAGTAGAGTAGAATACAGAATAGAGTGGAGTAGAATATAGAATAGAGTAGAGTAGAATATAGAATAGAGTAGAGTAGAATATAGAATAGAGTAGAGTAAAGTAGAATACAGAAGAGAGTAGAATATAGAATATAGTAGAATATAGAGTAGAGTAGAATATAGAACAGAGTAGAGTAGAATACAAAATAGAGTGGAGTAGAATACAGAATAGAGTAGAGTAGAATACAGAATAGAGTAGAATATAGAATAGAGTAGAGTAGAGTAGAATATAGAGTAGAGTAGAATAGAGTAGAGAATATAGAATAAAGTAGAGTAGAATATGGAATAGAGTAGAGTAGAATATAGAATAGAATAAATATAGAGTAGAGAATATAAAACAGAGTAAGTAGAGTAGAATACAAAATAGAGTGGAGTAGAATATAGAATAGAGTAGAGTAGAATATAGAATAGAGTAGAGTAGAGTAGAATACAGAATAGAGTAGAGTAGAATATGGAATAGAGTAGAGTAGAATATAGAATAGAATAAATATAGAGTAGAGAATATAGAATAGAGTAGAGTAGAGTAGAATATAGAGTAGAGAATAGAGTGAGTATAATATAGAATAAGTGTAGAGTAGAGTAGAGTAGAGTCGAATCAAATTGAATCGAACAGACCTGGAAGGGACCTTGGAGGTCTCCTAGTCCAGCCCCCTGCTCAAGCAGGAGAACCTATACCACCTCAGACAAGTGACTTGTCCAGTCCCTTCTTAAAAACCTTCAGTGATGGAGCGCCCACAACATTATGGAGACAAACCTTTCCACTGATTAATTGTTCCAACTGTCAGGAAATTTCTCCTTAGTTCTAAGTTGCTTCTCTCCTTGATTAGTTTCCACCCATTGCTTCTTGTCCTGCCATCAGGTGCTTTGGAGAATAGCTGGGCTCCCTCTTCTTTGGGGCAGCCCCTGAGAAATTGGAAGACTGCTATCACGTCACCCCCTAGTCCTTCTTTTCATTAGACTAGACATACCCTTCAACCGTTCTTCCATGCTTAGAGTAGCCCTGATCCACCTGGCCGCAGCTTTGCCTCTCTTGGGTTCCTTGGCAAGGTAGCCCCCCCCCCATTACTCTCCTGTCAGCTCTACTGCCACCCCAGGCCTGAGCTCGCCTTGCTTTTGGGCCTTGTGGATGGGGAAGGGCCTGTGCAAGGGCCTGGCTGGAGGCCTCTTAATGGGAGCTGGAGGAGCTGGCCATGGTCCTGCTCCCCATACACCTGCCCATGGGGATGGGGGGTGAGGAGCCTCTGAGAAGGGGAAGGAGGTGCTAACTCTGGCCCACCTTACCTGCCCATCACCCTCCTGTCAGAAGGGGGCATGTTGTGTCTGGGACCCCAGAGCTGGGCCCCCTGCCAGAAAGTGAGGGGGAAGGGCCATCAGGACTTACCTCTGGAGCACCAGCTTCTCTGGCTCAGCTCCAGGAGCCAGAGGCAGGCCAGGTGGAGGAGATAACAAGGCCTCCGTCCCCTGACTTCCCCCCCCCAGGCCACGCCTCCAGACCCAGCTGATGGCAATCAGACCTGGCTGGACCCTAGGTTTCGTAGGCAGGAGAGGCGGGAACAACAGAAGCAGGGGTGGGGCAGGCCTAGGAAGTGCTGAGTCCTGGAGCCAAATCCCACAGGATATGAAAGCAGCAAGGGCTGCTATACGTGGCGAGCAAATCAACTGCTTAACTAGAGCTGAAGTCCTGTTTGTTCCTGGTTCCCTGGCTGACTCACCGGCATCAAGAGAGATAACAGAGACACTTGGCAGACGCTTGCTAGTTTGCTGGCAGAGCTGATAGTTGCCGGCTAATTAAGTCATCGCTCGTGTCTCCCGGACTGAGGAGGGGGACGGAACAGGGCACAATAATCCCGAGGGGTGGGGAGGGAAAGCATAATTTAGAATAATCTTGACTGCTGCTTTGGGTAAAGATCCCACATGCGGCTCCTATCCTGGCAAAAAACGGGGTTTTCGAAGACTGGCTAGTAGAGCAGCCAGCCATGACACAACCTGTTCTGTCTCCTTCCCCACTTCAGACCCATGAGCTGGCCTTCAGCCAGCGGACTCACGGCTCTTATCAGTCCTGGCAGAGAAATCGCAGCTGCCCGCCAAAGTTCAAACAAATGACTCACGTAGCAAGACTTTCAGCTCTTTTTGAAACGGTTCAGCTAAACTTTTACTTCCCGTGGAGTGAGAGCAGTCCCAAAGCTCCTTATATATCCTGTGGGGTGGGGCTCCTGCCCCACCCTTCCTTTTGATGACGTTGCTTCTCTAATCTTCTGAAGCACGGGTCAAACCAAGCTTGATTATTATTATTATCAGCTGGGTCTGAAGGCGTAGCCTGGGGAAGGGAGGAATCAGGGGATGACGGCCTCATTACGTCCTCCGACTGGTCTGGTTCTGGCTCCTGGAGCCGAGCCAAAGGAATCGGTGCTCCCAAGGTAAGCCTTACCGGCCCTTCCCCCTCACTTTCGAAGTCACTTTCAGGCATGGGGCCAGGTTTGGGGGCTGGAGTCACAACACAACCGCACCGCTCCGTAGCAAGCCATCTTATCAAGAACTGGCAACACTGCGAGCGGCAGAGAAAGAACCGACGCTATAGCAAAAGTGCCCTTTTAATGCCTTGGAGAGGGGCTGTGGGGCATGGCACATCAGTGGGAATTCAGAGGACGCGGTGGCTCAGACGCTGAGCTTGTCGATCGAAAGGTCGGCAGTTCAGCGGTTCGAATCCCTAGCACCCACATATAACGGGGGTGAGCTCCCAGCTTCTGCCAACCTAGCCGTTCGAAAGCACTTAAAAAAAAAATGCAAGTAGAAAAAATAGGGACCGCCTTTGGCGGGAAGGGAACAGCGTTCCGTGCGCCTTTGGCGTTTGAGTCACGCCGGCCACATGACCACGGAGACGTCTTCGGATAGCGCTGGCTCTTCGGCTTTGAAACGGAGAGGAGCAGCGGTGAGATTCAGCCAGTTCGCACCACTTTGGGAAGAACCGGTTAACTTTCTGAGCAGTTTGGCGAACTGGTTGTTGGAAGAAATCATTAGGGCAGAGAACCGGTTGGTTGTTAAATTATTGGAATCCCACCCCTGGAGATGAGCACCGCCCCCTAGAGTCGGGAGCAGCTAGCACATCTGGGCGAGGGGAACCTTTACCTTTATCTCTTAAGAGGGAGTGATGCTAAGGCACCCGATGGGTTTAAGAGAGACCTAAAAAAACAAAAAAAGGATGGAACCGGGGCCAGGTGGCACCAATTTATAGGGGTTTTAAATTGGTTTTAATATTTATATTTATATTTTTTAATAATTTGGCATAATAATTTGGCATTAATAATAATAAGTTTTTTAATGATTATCTTAATTTGTATATAAATGTTTTATGTGCCTGTGAACCGCCCTGAGTCCTTCGGGAGATAGGGCGGTATACAAATATGAATAATAAATAAATAAATAAATAAATTTGAAAAGCAACAGGGTAGGTAGGGTGAGCCATGCCCAAGGTTTGCAGTGGAGGGAAAGGGAGAAGGGCGGGGGGAGACACCCAGGGCAGAGGTAACAGGTAACAGTTGGAAGGGACCTTGGAGGTCATCTACTCCAACCCTCTGCTCACTCAGGAGACCTGTACCAGTTGCCACGGAGGGGCGCTTTGCAAGCAGACCAGGAGACAGTAGATGGGAATGGGGGGGGGGCGCAAAGTCGCTTCATTTGCGCTTCTCCCCCGCTTCCCGACTGGCGGGTGCTGACTGGCGTGGGGAGGGAGGGACCCTCCGGGCAAGGCGGGGCGGGCGGCCGGGGGAGGGGGCCTTAGGAGGAGGGGCTCCGAGCCCCGCCTTTTCCCTTCTAGTGGAATTTTCCGGAGCGGCGGCGGCGGCGGCGGCGGCACCAAGATGCGCAGCATAAAAGGGATTGCGAAGCGCGGGGGCAACGGAGCGGCTGCGGAGCGCGGCGGAGGGTAAGCGGGCGAGCTCGTCCCGATTTGGGGGAGAGGAGGGAAGAGAAAGCAGGTGCGCCGGGCAGGCGTCGGCGCTCCGAAGGCTGGGGAGGACCGCGCGGAGAGCGCACCGCCGGTGGAGGAGCTTCCACCTTCGGGAGGAGTCTAGCTGCGGGAGCGCCCCGCCGGGAGTCACTTTTCCCCTGCAAGGAACGAGAAGGGATGCGCAGGGAAGGAAGGGATCGGGGGCATCTTCAGCTCGGGCGCTCCCGTAGCCTCCGTTCATTCCAGCAGGGCTTTTGCATGAGCTTACGGGGTGGCTGTGCGCGGCGACCCCAAGAAAGCGCCCCCTTTCCCCAACTCAGCCCGGCTTCTGAGGATCAGGCAGGGCTCCCCATAACCCCGCGGTTGGGGAGGGGGACGGACCTCTGCAGGCCCCCACCCCAAGCTGCCTTCCGCCCCCTGCCCCCTCCCCTTGGAAGGGGGAGGCGACTGGAGTGCAGGGAGTTCGGAACTGGGAGCCCACCCACCCCCCACCCCCCGCTTGGAATCCTCTCTCCCTAAACCCACCGACCCCGAAGGACAGAAATTCCGCGAGAGGTGTCAGCTGGCAGGAATTTGTGCCGCAGGGGAGGCCAGGATGTGGGAGCCCCGTGTGCCCAACGCCCAGCTCCTAATCCCGGGATGCGTGTCCCGCTTCTCCCATTGGGGCGCCGAGGGGTGGGTGGGGGGAGGTGGAACCGGTCTCCTAGCATCCCAGCTGGCATTGGTCCTTTGCAAGCCATGGCTCAGGCCGGCCCACCCTCCCCTCCTGCCTGCTGACCCAGAGCGCACCGGGACCAGTTCCCTCCCTCTCTCTCTCCCTCCCTCTCTCCCTCCCTCAATCTATCTCTTCCTCTCCCTCCCTTCCTCTCTCTCCCCCTCTCCATCTCTCTCCTTCTCTCTCCCTCCCTCCCTCTCTCCCTCCCTCAATCTATCTCTCCCTCTCCCTCCCTCTCTTCCCCTCCCTCCCTCTCCCTCCCTCTCTCTCCTTCTCTCTCCCTCCCTCCTTCCCTCCCTCCCTCCCTCCCTCCATCTTCCTCTCCCTCCCTCCCTCTCCCTCCCTCTCCCTCCCTCCCTTCCTCTCCCTCCCTCCCTCTCTCCCTCCCTCCCTCCATCTCTCTCTCTCACTTCCTCTCCCTTCCTCTCCCTCTCCCCCCTCTCTCCCTCCTTCCCTCTCTCTCTCTCTCCCTCTCTCTCTGTCTCATGCAACAGACCTGCTGGAACTGCCAGGCAGGCCAACCAGAGCTCCACTTTCCCCCAACCTGCCAGGGGAAATCCCAGCTACAATGAACCCAGCGCCCACATCTCAGCCACGCTGAAATGCTCTGCCACCTCCCCCCCCTCCCCATCAGATCCTGCACGGTATGTCGGTTGTTGTTGTTGTTGTTGTTAGTTGCAAAGTCGTGTCAGACCCATCGCGACCCCATGGACAACATTTATCCAGGCCTTCCTGTCCTCTATCATCCTCTGGAGTCCATTTAAACTCATGTCTATGTCGGTACAGGTCACCAAACCCAGTTAAGTTAGAAACCGTATTTGTGGCATACACTAAAAACAGGCTAGTCTTCACCCTACAGGTGTCCCCTTGGGCAAATCCAGCATTGTTTGTTCGCCATTCAAGAGGGCGACGAGGGCAAAAGCGCAGAGCGTGGCATGCCTAAGTCGAATCCGCACCCACTCTTTCCTCCCCCCCAAAAAAGGCCATCCCCTTACAAGCACACCCAAAAGGCTCAGTCTTCCCTCCAGGCCAGGGGTCTCCAAACCTTGGCGACTTGACGACTTGTGTACTTCAACTCCCAGAATTCCTTAGCCAGCTTTGCTTTGCTGGCTGAGGAATTCTGGGAGTTGAAGCACACAAGTCGTCAAGTCGCCAGGCTGGGAGACCCCTACTCCAGGTCATTTGCCAGCCCTCCTCCCAACAGCAGTGACGGGCGGGGGGGGGGGACGGACAACGCTGCCCAGTCTTTCGCGCTTCTCTAACTTAGCAACCGGTGACATACTCCATGGGATGAACTCTGCTGAGAAATTTTTTTTTTTAAAGCTAGTTTTATCCTGCCTTTATTTTTTATTTTATATTTTTTTAGAAATAACTCAAGGCGGGAAAAGATACCTAATCCTCTATCCTTCCTTCGGTTTGCACCCTAAACAGCTTTCCTGTGAGGTAAGTTGGGCTGAAACCGGACAGACTGACCTAAAGTGGGCTTTTAATGGCCAATTTCGGACTAGAACTCACTGTAGCCTGTTTTTTTTTTTTTTAACTTTGTGCCTTCCCCGCTAGATGATCTCTCTCATTGGGGGTCGGGGTGTGTGTGTCCCTTCTGGGCTTCCTCCGCCCCATCCTCTCTTCATCCCTGCCTCTTCTTAAACCTCGCTGCCCCCCAACGATTGACCGATGCTTGTGTGTGTGTGGGGGGGGGAATGCTAGAATTACTGGCTTGCCCGGGAGGTGAATCTTGCTCATTGTTTACAAGCAGACAAACCCCCTACTGTGCTTTGTTTTTATGGCTGCCTCTGCCAACTGGCAGGCAGGCCTCTAACTGGCCCGTTTTAATTTCAGGGACATCGGTGGGCAGGGATTTCCGCTCTGAACGTCAGCCACAATGTGGATAGCATCTCCCCCTTCCGGTAAGTCAGATACATTTTTTTTTATTTTGTCACACAGTATATATAAGCATTATGTAATAATTACATTAATAATCAATCCATGTATCAATTTCCCCCCCTTTCCCCCCCTCCTCCCCCTTAATGTACAGTAATTTTTGAAGATATGAAAATAAAATTTAAAATGATATTGGGGATGCTCAATTGCCATTTCAGAAAGAAAAGGAGAGAGGAGTAGAAGGAGGGAAGAAAGTAGGTAGGAAAGAGTAGAGAAGGAGGAGGGGAATAAGGAGGTTAGATAGGGTGGAAGAAGGGAGGAGTGGAGAAGGAGGAGAGGAAGTAGTAAAGTGAAGGAGATGAAGGATGGGAAAGTATTAGAGGGTAGAGAGGGAGGTTGTGAAGAAAGGAAGTGGCAGTCGGGCAGGCCTGAATCAGTAATAAATGAAAATTAATGATTAATGATGGATAATAGTTTGCACAGAAATATGATGTTGGAAAATGGAAATAAAAATTATTTATAATAAAAAAGTATGTAATAACTATACGATATATAAGCATATATGTAAGCATAATTATGTAATAACTATATTAACTGGATATAACGAAAGGGAACATTAGGACAGGAACGGAAGGCACGCTGGTGCTCTTATGCACGCCCCTTACAGACCTCTTAGGAATGGGGTGAGGTCAATAATAGATAGTCTTTGGTTAAAGCTTTGGGGATTTTTGGGAAGAGAGCACAGAGTCAGACAGTGTGTTCCAAGCGTTAACAACTCTGTTACTGAAGTCATATTTTCTGCAATCAAGATTGGAGCGGTTCACATTAAGCTTAAATCTGTTGTGTGCTCGTGTATTGTTGCAATTGAAGCTGAGATCTTTCTCTCTCCACCCCCCCCCCCACCTCACCCAGGCCTCCTCTCCCCCTCCAATTTTAATTTTCTTAGATGATACTAAGCTGATACTAAGCTGGCAGGAAGAGCCTAGAAGATAGGCTCAAGATCCAGATGGATCTTGACAGACTTGAACACTGGGCCCTATCTAAGGAAATGAAATTCAATGTAGAGAAAAGTAAAGTCTTACACTTAGGTAAGAAAAACCTAAAAGGACACATATAGACTGGGTGAAACCAGGCTTAATAGAAGTAACTGTGAGAGGGATCTTGGAGTCTTAGCGGACAACCAGCTAAATATGAGCCGGCAGTGTGCAGCGGCAGCCAAAAAAGCCAATGCAATCCTAAATTGCATTAACAGAGGGATACAATCAAGATCAAGTGAGGTACTAATACCACTCTATAAAGCCTTAGTAAGACCACACCTGGAATCCTGCCTCCAGTTTTGGTCACCACACTATAAAAAAAGATGTTGAGATTCTAGAAAAAGTGCAGAGAAGAGCAACCAGGATGATTAGGGGACTGGAGGATAAAACATACAATGAACGGTTGCAGGAACTGGGCTTGGCTAGTCTACTGAAGAGAAGGACCAGGGGAGACAGGATAGCATCTTCCAATATTTGAGGGGCTGCCACAGAGAGGAGAGGGGGTGAAGTTATTCTCCAAAGCACCGAAGACCAGACTAGGAATAATGGATGGAAACTGACCAAGGAGAGATTCAGCCTAGAAATACGGAGAAATTTTCTGACAGTGAGAAACAATCAACCCATGGAACAGAAGTTGCCTTCAGAAGTTGTGGGAGCTTCATCCCTGGAGGCTTTCAAGAGCTTGGACTGCCATTTGTCAGAAATGGTGTAGGGTCTCCTGCTCGGAAAGGGGGTTGGACTAGATGACCTATAAGGTCCCTTCCAACTCTGTTAATCTAATCTGATCTAATCCAATCCAATCCAATCCAATCCAATCCAATCCAATCCAATCCAATCCAATCCAATGGCTGGTCTTCAATGGGCAGAAGCAGCTCAATTCCTCCCCTCCACACCCAAAAAACAAACAAACCCTTGGAACCAGAGGGGGCAAATAATCCAGAAGGGGAGCCACCCCAAAGGCAACGGGGTCCCCTTTGGGTCCACAAAGTGTGAAAGGACAATCAACTCCCCTAAAGCTCCAAGTGTGACTTACTTCGATCCGCTGCACCTACCTCCTCCTGCTTCCGTTGCCCCGAGATCACCAGTCCTTGGATGCCTCTAAAACAGACGGGCACCCATTTCTCCCAGCTCCGCAGGGCTGCCAAGGCGCCACAGTCTCAGCCCTGTGCTGCAGGAGGAGAGAAAACAGGCTTTTTTTTCATAGAACGCTGCCAGCCCAGAAGAAAACACCCAGCTTATACCCAGCTCAGGATCCCCGAAGACCCTTTGGGTGGGTGGTCTCTGGCTTTCTTCCCATCTCCCTTCCCTTCCACCCAGGGGCGGGCTTCAA
The DNA here is from genome assembly GCF_028640845.1 of Ahaetulla prasina. NCBI lineage: Eukaryota > Metazoa > Chordata > Lepidosauria > Squamata > Colubridae > Ahaetulla > Ahaetulla prasina. The sequence goes on along the minus strand of NC_080556.1, from coordinate 10,324,576 downwards.
AAATTTTTAGCAATGGGGTTATCTGCCCGGTTGCTGGGTGGGCGTGGACATGGTGGGCGTGGCCTAGTCAGCCTCCTGAACCATGGCTGGGAGGGCATTTTCTCTGGAGGCTTTCCTCGAGCCTCTGGGAGGGTGAAAATTGCCACCCCAGGCTCTGGAGGCCCTCCGGAGGCCCTCTGGGCCTGTTTTGGCCTTCCCGAACTTCTGTTAGGCTCATTTTTTGCCTTCCCTGAGCCTCCGCGCGCGCCCTGCACTTACCTGCATCCAAAACGGGCCGTGTGGGGACTCCTGGGAGGAGAGGGGAGGGGTGGGCAGGGCCAGTCAGGAGTGGGATTTGGGGGTTCTCCAAACTGCACAGAATCTTAGCTAGAGGTTCTCCCGAACCCCCACGAATCTCCAGCTGCCCACCCCTGCTTCCACCTATCCTGATATGGGTATCTTCCCTGGGGACAGGTTTTACGGTCTTGATGGCAAGAACTTAACTGTTGTGTCCGCCCCTCGCCTGGCTAAGAGTGATGCTTGAACACAAGCTTGTTGAGAGTGCCCGTCTCAAGACTGTGAGCCCCCAAAAAATGCTGGTGAATGAATACATAACATGGTGGTTGGTTGCTTTTGTGGCAACTGACTAACCCCGCTTGGAGAGCTGGAAGTTTGGCCCTGGGGGGCAAACTCTGGCATAGGAACAGGAGGAGAAAAACCTCAGCACTCAGACAGAGGCATCCAGCTTGGGGTCTCCGCAGCTTCCCTGGAATTTGGATCCGGATGCAAATTATCCTTGCAAGCTTAAACAACCGGAACGGATGTGTGATCTGAACTTTGCTCTGTTCTAAGTGATTATTACCGCTGCCTTTTTGTCACTAAAACTAACCAGCCAATGAATGCACTGATACGTTCCAAGCACGGGGTGGTATTGACTTACCTTCGCTACCGGCTCGCCTATAGGAGGGCACTCGCACACTTCACTTGTGTGCAACACCTCTGCGCATGCACAGAATGTCAAAAATGGGATGTGATGACGTCCGGGCGGGTGGGCAGAGCCTTCAGCAGCCACCGCTACCGGTTTGCCCGAACCGGATAGAACCGGCTACATACAACCACTGGTTCCAAGCCATGTGAAGAAATGAGGTCAGTTTGGCTTCATTTGCGGGGAGGGGTCTCACCCTCCCTGACTGTGCCCTTCGGACTGTTTTGAGGCCTTGAATGAAATTGAAGGGCTGTTTCCTACCCCACCTCCCCACCCACCCCAGGCCCTTTGACCTGCCTTTCTTTCAGTACAGCCCTCCACATCTCCGACCTGTGATCTGGAATCGCATGAAATCCTCTGGCCACCCAATGCCTGCAGCTGCCCGCAGGTTTCCAATGAGGCAGAGAATCCAGGTCGCTGGTGATGCGGGCAGTGGGTCATCCGTTGCCTCCTCGAGTCCCAGGGTTGAGTCAGCAGCACCTGCCTTCCTGGCTGAAACCCAGGCACCTCTTATGCCAGGCGGGCTTGCCGTGTCAGTCACCCACCGGAGTGAAGGTTTCAGAGGCTGATGACGCGCCTGCCTGCCTGTGTGTGTAGCCTTGTGGCAGGCACGGGTATAATGCACACGGACAGGATGAATGAACTAACCACTGATGGAGGGGGGGGGCTGTAGCTGTTGTGACCCAGGCCCAAGTAGATAGTAGGAAACTCAGTCCGTGAAAAAAAAAACCAGACAAACTTTATTCGAACAGCTGGGAATTACTTCATTCTCAGCATAGTTCAATTAAATTAAAGCAAATTCCTCCCAACGCAAATTCCTCAGTCCTATCGCAAACCTTAGTCCAATTAGGCAAACTGCCACAGGCCTTTCTTGGCAAACGTTCAGAAGTCACAAAAATAAATGCAAGACGTAGAAGAAGCAGAAGATGAAGCTACCAACGTTGTTTCCCGGTAAAGCCCAAACACCGTTGCTGGTCTGTTTCAAGTCTTATGGGAGGGGCCAATCATCTCTTGGCCTTACTCCTGAGTTGTCCTTTCTGCTTGAGCTGCTCTTGCCTTCTGGCAGCTCTTCTCATGCCTGCATTAGGAACAGGCTCCTCCTGTTCCTCTGCCTCACTATTGTCAGCCTCTAGAGGCTCTGGAGTCCGCACCTAATTGCTCGATGGCCCTGGCCTCACTTCAGCCTCCTTGCTGTCCAACTCCGTTACCAGCTCCACAGGCTGCTGGCGAACCACAACAGGGGTGCTTTAGCACTTGGTGGAAGAGCTGTTGCATGCAGGGCCCACCTCCCTCTGCATGTTTCAGCAATATGTGTGGGCTTCCAATGCCCGGGATGTGCAGGCTAAACACAGCTGGCCTTCTCCATCTCGTAACCCCAAATTTCTCCCATTTGGAACCAAAAAGGAGCTTCCTTCCAGGCTGTGCAGGCCTAGAAGGCAGGGATAATATGGAGGGATTCCTTCACAGTTGGCTTGGGTAGGGATCCTCTCGGATTCTCACCCACCACCCTTTCTGATGTCTTCTTTCAGGAATCTTCCAATACACCAAGAAACTTTTCTTGAGTGAGCAGGCCGGCCGTACGCAAGCTGTCGAGTTCCTGCGCAAGAATGCCGCCAACTTGATCTCTGTGGCCAACCTCCTCATGGGCCTCTCCTCCGTCCTCTGCAGTCTAAACGGGTAGGTGGGAGGTTGGTCCGGAGCTCTGCCTCCCGGCTGTCGTGGCTCTCTGGTTCGAGGAGGGATCGACGCTGGGCAGATTGGAAAAATCCCAGTACAGGGCCTCAGCTCCACTTTTGTGCCACTGCAGAGAGGACTGTGGGGCACAGTGGCCACCTGGCCGTATATTTTCACACAGCAGTTTGTCTCTGAACTTCAGCTGCCTCTGTGCTGGCAATGCCAAGCTGCAGTCTCGTCCTTCTGTGTCAGGGCAATGATGGTTTAAAGCTGACCACCCCTTTAAGACTGAGGATGAGTCAGCAGGGTTATTGTCCTTTAAGAAGCTGACTATATAAGGGAGTCCATTAGAGGGCGTCTCTCTCTCCTCGTGTATCTGCATTCTAGTTCTCTGTGTAGAGTTGAAGAAGATTGCTTGCTTGCCTGGTATGTTCCTACCACGTGTATGTTTGTATATAGAAGTCTTGTATATAAACCACTGTTTGTAATGACAAAACCTCTGTGTCCTGTATTTTACTCCTGGGTTGTCTCAAAATAGTAGTCACGCTGTAAACACTCCGGCATTCTGCCTCCTCAGGAAAGGTTGGGATCAAGCTGGATTCATGACAGAGAGAGTTCCTACTGCCCGGGCTTTTCTGGATCCAGTGGGCCTGAGATCAAGAGGGATGGCAGGAATGGGTGGGAGACGGGGAGAGCATCCATGGATGCAGGAAGCAATCTTGCTTCTTTTTTCTTCTTCTTTTTCTTCAGGCAGTACCACTACGCGTGCTGGCTAGTCCTGACTGGCTTCGTGCTGGACCTTGCTGATGGAGCCGTCGCGCGGCAACTGAATGCCTGCTCTGCTTTGGGTGCGTCCCCCCACCCCCTTTTGGGGGCCTTCCCCTCCAACTCACTTTAGTTAGCTGTCACCAAGATCTGGCCAACCTCCAGATGTTCCAGAAAGAGCCAAGCCAGTGATGGATAACCTTTTCCGGATGGAGTGCCCAAAGCAGGGGCGAAATGCTCCCGGTTCAGATCAGATCAGCCGATCCGGTAGCGATGGCAGCAGGTGGTTTGGAGAACCAGTAGCAAAAATCCCTTTCTCGACCGAATAGGTTGTAAAAAAAATGCTTTTAAAAGTAAAAAAAAAAGATCATGCGCCACAGCTGATCACACACAACCTGTGCGCTGTTCTACTTACCCTAAACCTCCTTTTGGCCTCTGTCTTCGGCTAGCGACAGTGGACAGATCATGGCTTTGATAGAGATTAACCACGTCTCTTTTTCTCATCGCCTGCAGGGGCTAAACTGGATGACTTTGCAGACTTCACGTCCTTCGGCCTGGCCACGGGCCTCCTTCTGCAAGCCCATGGAATCGTCGATGGATTGCTGGTGATTGTCTATGTGCTGGCGGTGTTCACGCGGCTGTGCTTCTTCTCCAGTGGTGAGTCCGGATGGAAAAGATCTCATTGGGGGAGGACAGGGGAGGGGCTTTTAAAGTTGCCCCATCATTTGATGCCACAAGTACCCCGTTTCCCCGAAAATATGACCTAACCTCAAAATAAGTCCTAGTTTGATTTTACACGTGCGTCCAATATAAGCCCTACCCCCCAAAATAAGCCCCCGCCCATTCCGGAGAGATGCACGGGTAAAAATTAAGTTAGGGTGGGGGTGGGGGGGTTGGAGCTGCCGTACTTATCAGGCCTTGCACACTCCGACACTTGCCTTGACCTGCAGGCCCACTTCTGTGGCCACTTGCCGCCGCTCATGCACGTTGCCTGCCCCCAGCCTCCGTTTCACCGTCAGAGCCTTCCAAAAGGCCCTCTGCAGCCGATAACAGAGCTCGATCCTGGAGCTCTGTTATTGGCTGCAGAGGGCTTTCCGGAAGGCCTCTGATGGCGAAACGGAGGCCGGGGACAACGCGTACGACGGCAAGCGGCCAGAGAAGTGGTCCGGCAGCTGGCTCCTGCTGGACAGGGCTGTTAATGCCGCCACCACCAGGTGAGTCAGTAATTAGACCCCCCCCTGAAAATAAGACCTGGTGCCTTTTTCTGGTGGCAAAAAAGTAAATAAGACCGGGTCTTATTTTGGGGGAAACACCATAGTCATTGCCAGCTCTCTCTAGGTTTAAGAGCGTGCTTTTCAACAGGAAAAGCGGCATCTCAATTCTGTGTTTTGTAAAAGATTATGGACGCTGCCGTTCCATAAAGGAATTGGTGCGCTTTAGATCTTTGCGATGACACAAGATACCCTGTGCATTTTTTTTTTTTGGGTGTGGCTAGGGGATAGGGGGACTACGGTCTGCCCCTCAATGAATTCGTGCGTAACTTTTCTCCTCTCTTCTCTTCATCCGCAGGGATGCCGTTTATGTACCGGGGTTTGCCATGCCCCTACGGTGCCTCCATGGTAGCAGCCACCTACTTCCTGACCGGAGGCCACGTGGTGGCCATGCGGCTGATGGCCATAGTGATGGTCCTCTTCATGGTGGACCAGGGTTTCTATCCCCATGACAAGGTGCTAGAGTCCCAGGCTTGGAAGAAGGCCATCTTTGGAGGAGGTACGTCTAGGGCTTTCCCTGGCTTGCCCAGTCTGGAAAGCAGGGACGTGAAAGACTAGGCTTGTCTCTTTTCATAAAAATAAAGGCTTATTTGCAGCCAGTCTGGCGATTCAAACCTAGTTTGAAACCAGAGGTGGGATTCTACCGGTTCGGGCAAACAGGTAGCTCCGACGATTACCTGGGAGTGAATCGGTTCGCTCCGACAATCAGCTGGACCTGCCTGACCGCCCCTGCGCTTTACTTACTTTTATCTTCACAGCTGATTAGCGGGCAGAGCAAATTGCCACTCCTCAGCTGTTTTAATTCCCTAGCACTAACGCGGAAGGTGATTTTTTGTTCAACTGAACACACAGCAAAGCGCGCAATCCCCGAACCGGTTGTTAAACCGGAAGGATCCCACCACTGGTTTGAACCCATCTAAGAAGTTTGAGCTGGTTTTCAGCAGCTCAGAAGTTGTTTTGCTAAGAGTCTCGAGAGGAACATTTGATTGCTCCAATCCGGGACACTGCAGTCTCATTAGACCCTGGAGAAGAGCTGGCTAAAAAACAAAATAAAAACAAGAGACTGTATGGTGCGTGAAGCTAAAAGGGTTCGGTTTGGGGAAAAATAAAAACGTTTTAAGTGCCCTTCGTGCTTAAATGTCCAAGCAAACCTGGATTGAGGGGGCAGTGAGGTCTTTACTGATGTTGTCTCACGTCTTCTGAATACCAAACTCCGCAATTCCCAGTTGATCTCTTTCCTTGCGAGACTTTATGGTAAATAAAGTCCACTCTGGTTTCCTTGGGGGAAAAACCTTAATGGGTAGGGATTAAAAACAAAGGTGCTCTGACAGTCCAGAGAGCAGGACTAACGGGACTTTGGCCCCCATAAATCAGGTGAGCTGCAGCGGGAATCCACCTGTGATCTGGAGGCACAAGACTGTTGTGTCTGATGGTCTAAAAACGGAAAAGCCGCCAGGCCTTCAAAATATCACGTGTTGCCAAGGGAGGGGATTCAGAATCCGATCTGGCTGGTATCGAAAGGCTTCTTTTAACTCTTTTCTCTCTTGGCCACCGCAGGTATCTTGGTGCTCCTGTTTCACGCCTCCTTCCTGGCCTCTCTCTACTTCCTGATTTGGTCCGTATCGTACATTTTTTTCCCCAACGCTTTGTGGAGTTACAAAGTCTAACCTCAGCGAAGGATGCAAGCCGACGATGCCGGCACAGCACCCTGCCCAGGCAGTGTTCAGCGACTGGGACGACGGGCCCAGTGTTTAAAAATCCGTATTTTGCCTAAAGTTGCTGAAGTTTTTCATCTGAGGTGATAAAACGTTTGGGAGTTTTATATCCATGGCTTCCGGCAGTGTTATCCTCCCTGGACTGCCTGTTGCCTGAAGAATGAAGTCAACAGCTGGCTAACACGCTGAGCCTTTGGTCAGTGTAGATATGTACAGATTCTTTCTACCGATATATATATATGTATATATATATATAAAGTGCAATATAGGTTTAAAAGGCAAAATTCTTGCTTAGATTTTTTTTTTTGGGAATGCCAGTAATTTACTCGCTGATAGCTTTTAGGGACATGGGGAAAACTTGAATACAGACCTCTTTTCTTGTCACTCTTGTGGCGTTCTCACTTTGGATCCATCAGAGGTCCTTCCTTCTTTAACTAGATTTTTGCAACAGGTGAGCTAACTGAATTCGCAACCTTTACGCTGAGGCAGAAGGGAGTCCCACTGCTTTTGGGGACAGATTTGGCCCTTAAGAGAAAGAGGACGTTATCTCTCACGTGACTGCCCTCTTGTTATCCAGGCCCACGCAAGTAAAAGAGCAAAGTCTGATCTCTTAACGGGCGAGATATTAAGCTATCTTTGAGCCACAACTGATAGTCAAGCGCTTTCTGGGTCTTTTAAAACACACCACTACTTGCCAAGAGAGTTGCGGGTCTGGGCATACATTCCACACTCTATAAGTGGGTAGCCGTTCCACAGAGTAGACAGGAAGCAGGGCATCTGAAAAACCTCGATGTGCCATCCAGAATCTAAGCCAACCTCCATTAACATGGGCAGGAACCACTGCTGGAGAGAGCTTGGGAATTATTCCCTCCAGCTGGACCTGCAAATACAGAAAGGACTTAAAGGGTGGCATAAACTTCTGCCGCCATCTGTGAGCTGCCCAGCTTTGCCAAAGGAATCCTTTGTACACCTTACTGGTTAGATCTCCGATCTAGAATTCCACCCCGACTTCAATTCTAGCCAGAGTTCACGGCAGACATTCTAGATTCGTGTTGCGAAAAGAGGAGCCGCACATGCCTGTGTGGCAGGTTAGCGCTTTTAATGTTTTTTTTTAAATATTTATCGGAGTAATGAAGTACATTGGGAAAACGGTCCCCTTCCCGAGAGCTGTTAGATTAAAAACAGAAGAGGAAAAAAGAAGGCAGGAATGTGTCATTGGAAAACTATACTTGAAAACTGATGTTCAGGTGTTTGGAGGAAAAAAAATTAAAACTCGGAAAACGTTGAAGAGACTTTCTTGTGTTGTACTGTGTGTGTGCGCGCTTGGGAACTGTGACAAGTGAGGCAGACGTTCATAAGGTCTGGAGCAGGAGGGGGAAGAGGCTGTCAGGGTTACAATCTTCACCATCCTCTTCCATTACCATACAAATCTCAACATTGTTGGCTACCAACTGCCTGCCCCTACTAAGTCTAGAAAGGCCACGTAAACGGAAGCAGACAAAAAAAAAGGGGAGGGGTGGGAGACAAAGAAAGTCAGCTGTGTGTCTGAGGGTCACACAGGAGGAGGGTCATCAGCAGAGCTGGGTTTCAGCAGGTTCTGACCAGTTCTGGAGAACCGGTAGTGGAAAAAAAATTTTTTAAAATAATTTTTATTTCCATTTTCCAACATCATATTTATGTACAAACTATTATCCATCATTAATCATTAATTTTTATTTATTACTGATTCAGGCCTGCCCGATTGCCACTTCCTTTCTTCACAACCTCCCTCTCTACCCTCCACTACTTTCACATCCTTCATCTCCTTCACTTTACTACTTCCTCTCCTTCTTCTCCACTCCTCCCTTCTTCCACCCTATCTAACCTTCTTATTCCCCTCCTCCTTCTCTACTCTTTCCTACCTACTTTCTTCCCTCCTTCTACTCCTCTCTCCTTTTCTTTCTGAAATGGCAGTCGAGCATCCCCAATATCATTTTAAATTTTAATTTCATATCTTCAAAAATTACTGTACATTAATAACCAATCCATGTAGCGAACCAGTAGTGGAAATTTTGAGTAGTTCAGAGAACTACTGTAAAAATTCTGACTGGCCCTGCCCACCTCCCCGAGTCCCAGCTGATCGAGAGTAAATGAGGATTTTGCAGTAACTTTCCCCTGGAGTGGGGAGGGAATGGAGATTTTACAGTATCCTTCCCCTGCCATGCCCACCAAGCCATGCCCACCAAGCCACAGCCATAGAACCAGTAGTAAAAAAAATTGTATATCAGGTCAGATATACAAAAGGACATTTCTGTGCAACAAGGAACCACTTGAACAACTTTATGCCATACCAAACAATCACAACAACTTTTTACCCATCAGTGACTTACAAGCAAAGCCTCCATGTGAAGAGGAAGCCTACCCCGAATCTCAGTGTGGAGAGAGGGAAGGAGGAGAGGAAACTTTTTTTCTTTGGGTTTCCTGGAAATATCATAATGGTCCTGACCATATCTGCACTGGACTTCAGTCTCACAGACAGATATTTATTTGCACACATATAAAACACACATTTATTTAATAAATAGGATTTTACAAAAAACAGTTCAAACAACGAGAAACTCCATTTTGGCAAGGACTTGGACTTTTGGTGGATTTGGAAGTGGCTGAGAGGCACTGCCATAGCCCAGAGGAAAAAGGGTCTGGGGACTTCCCACTGTGGTTTAACAAACCACTGACCATGGTCCAGCATCTAGACCTTGACTGAAGTCTTGTGTGGGGAGCGAAGATCTGGCTGTCTGCAGGGCTCACTCACTGGAAGCCCTCATCTGCTTGCAGAAGGCATCAAACTGTTGCTGCTCCAGCTCCGTCATTACTCGGTTGAGGGCATAGATCTGCAGACCAAAGCAGAGGTTAAGCCATTGTCCTCAAACTCTTCCAACTCTTTGATCACTTCATGAAATTCTTCATCCACCCCAATGTTTATTATAGGAAAATAATCTTGATAAATACAATTTTAATGACAATAATAATAATAATGACAATAATAATAATGACAATAATAATAATAATGACAATAATAATAATAATAAATAAAAATAAAATAAAATGTTCTTCAAAATGGAACAGGTCAAGATCTTGTGGGACTTTCGGATCTAAACAGACAGATGCCTGGCCCACAACACCCTGACATCTCTATCGTGGAAAAGAAAAAAGTCTGGTTTTTTGATATTGGTATACCAGGTGATGCACAAATTGAAGATTTATATTGATATAGGTTGTTTCCTGATTGCTTATTTGTTCCCTATGACTATCATTAAGTGTTGTACCTTACAATTCTTGATGAACGTATCTTTTCTTTTATGTACACTATGTACCAAAGACAAATTCCTTATGTGTCTAATCACACTTGGCCAATAAAAAATTCTATTCTATTCTATTCTATTCTATTCTATTCTATTCTATTCTATTCTATTCTATTCTATTCTATTCTATTGAGGAACAATTAGGGGAAAAAATCACAAAATAGCGCAACCTGCAAACTGAAGTTGAACGATTGTGGAGGAATAAATAAAGGCTGTACCAATAGTAATAGATCTTGGAGCAATACCCAAAGGGCTGCCTAGATACATGGACATTTTGAACTTATTCGACCTGAATATCTTGACTTTGCAAAACAAAAAACAAAAAACACCCTAATTGGAACTGCCTATATACATAGGCATCACCTTAACAGCTCTTAGATCCAGGGTTAGGACTTGGACTGTTAAGTTTTTACCAATTCCAGACTGTGAATCGAATTGAAGATTAAATCTTAAATAATAACAACAATAATAATCCAAACCCCACCCATCTGTCCTACATCCTTGGGAAGGACTCGATACATGGGGAAAATGCTAAATCTAAACATTTGCCTGACTGTGTAATGAATGATAATTTAAGATGGTCCCACTGACCCTTGGGTGTGTCTGTGTCAATATTGACAGTTTTGAAAACTCTGGGTTGGATTCTCAGGGGGGCAAAGCTGCCAATAGGAAACTCCCCCCCCCAAACCGTTTTAGGGCCTAGAGAAACGAAGTCCTTCACTTGCCCTTTGCCTACGAAAAATTATTTATTTCATCTTTATCCCACCTTTATTACCTAATACAGGTGGTCCTCCACTTACAACCATTCAACCAGTCACTCATGCTCTCGTTACCTCTCGCCTGGACTACTGCAATGCTCTCTACATGGGGCTCCCCTTGAAGAGCACCCGGAGACTTCAGCTAGTTCAGAACGGCTGCGCGGGTTATGGAGGGAGCGGTTCGGAGCTCCCACATAACACCTATCCTGGGCAGACTGCACTGGCTACCTGTTGTTTTCCGGGTGCGCTTCAAGGTATTGGTTACCACCTTTAAAGCGCTCCATGGCCTAGGACCGGGATACCTACGGGACCGTCTACTGCCTGCCTCTATCTCCCATCGTCCGGTACGCTCCCACAGAGAGGGACTCCTCAGGGTGCCGTCAGCCAAACAGTGTCGACTGGCGGCCCCCAGGGGGAGGGCCTTCTCTGTGGGGGCTCACCCTGTGGAACGAACTTACCTCGGACTTGACAACTACCTGACCTTAGGACCTTTAGCATGAACTTAAAACTTATTTATTTCGTATGGCTGGACTAGCTTGATTTTTATCTTTAAATTTTAAGTGAATTTGATGGGTTTTTAAAGTTTTGTAATTTTATGGGGGAGTGTGTTATTTTAACATTTGGGCAAATTTAATTTAGTTTTTTAAGGGATGTTTTTAACTATTGTGTGTATCTGTATTTTATCTGCCTGTTCACCGCCCTGAGTCCTTCGGGAGAAGGGCGGTATACAAATTAAAATATTCATTCATTTAGTGACCGTTCGGAGTTACGGGCAGCAGTGGAAAAAAGGGACTTGCGACCATTTTTTCACGCTTATGACCTTCGCCGCATTTCCCCGTGGTCATGTGACCAAAATTCAGACGTTTTGCAACCGGCTCATCTTTATGACGGTCGCAGCGTCCCGTGTGTGTGTGTGTGTGTGTGTGTGTGTCTCACGCAATCCCATTTTGAGGTTTTCTGACAAGCAAAGTCAATGGGGAAGCCCGGATTCCCTTAACAACCCTGCGACTAACTAACTTTATCAACTGCAAGCGATTCCCTTAACGACCGTGGCAAGAAAGGACGCCAAACGGGGCAAAATTCCCTGAAATGTCTCGCTTAGCAACGGAAATGGCAGGGCCCGATGTGGTCGTAAGTCGAGGACCTCCTGTCAAATTGGAGGGAGGGGGGTTGGCAAGCACCAGCGAGCCCCGTAAGCTTTCCCCCCCCACCCCAAATCTCTCCTCAGGAGTCCCCTAAGTGAGACGCTGCAGTGGCGGGGAGTTCCCCAGGCGCGGATGCTTCTTCCCACACCCCACCCCGCCATCAAGGGGGCTTCATTCCCTGAGGGGGGGGAGCTGAGAGACCGGGGAAGGGGCGTTTCGTAGGGCCCCACCCCAGCCCTATTCCAGTTGGGCCCCCGCCTCAGGGGTCTCCTCAAGAGACCTCCGCCCACCTCGGCGCGCTGCCGCTGCTTCAGCTCCTGCTGAGCCGAGCGCTGCTTGGCCTTCTCCAAGCGGGCGTTGCCTCCGCTGGACCCGGGGCCCTCCTTGCCTTTGGCGGGAGGCAGCACCAGCGCCGGCGGGGGGAGCTTCTCGCGGCGGCCACCGCCGGGCTCCATTCCCCTCAGACTGACGAAGACGTCGGGCCGAGGAGCGCCTCACCGCGCAGGCGCCATGGCCGGGCGCGCTGGCGCCCCTCCGACGTCACAAACCCACCAACGAGGGCGCCGCGGCCTAGAGCGGCCTCCCCGCAGAGACAGGAAAGTCCGACGAGCGCCTTGCCGTGCAAAGAGGCCAAGCGTCCCCCCACCACTGTGTGACGTCACAAATCCATCATCGAGGACGGCGCGGACTAGATCGGCCTCCCGCAAATAAGAGGGAAGGCCGACGAGCGCCGCGCCAAGGGCCCACTGGGGCCGGGCGCGCGCGCGCGCGACTCTCCGTGACGTCACGAATCCACCATCGAGGATGCGCGCGGCCTCCCGCCTCAAAATCCGACGAGCGCCTCTCGACGCGACAAAGGCCAAACTGGGGCTTGCGCGCGGGCGCGGGCCAGTCTCCGTGACGTCACGAATCCACCATCGAGGGTGCGCGCGGCCTCCCGCCTCAAAATCCGACGAGCGCCTCTCGACGCGACAAAGGCCAAACTGGGGCTTGTGCGCGCGCGCGCGCGCGGGCCAGTCTCCGTGACGTCACGAATCCACCATCGAGGACGGCGCGGCCTAGAGCGTCCTCCCGCCAATACAGGAAAATCCGACAAGCACCTCTCTCCGCACCAAAGGCCAAACTGAGCTTCGACGTCCGCACGCTCCCACAGAGGGACTCCTCAGGGTGCCGTCAGCCAAACAGTGTCGACTGGCGGCCCCAGGGGAGGGCCTTCTCTGTGGGGGCTCACCCTGTGGAACGAACTTCCCTCGGACTTCGACAACTACCTGACCTTAGGACCTTTACATGAACTTAAAACTTATTTATTTCGTATGGCTGGACTAGCTTGATTTTTATCTTTAAATTTTAATTGAATTTGATGGGTTTTTAAAGTTTTGTAATTTTATGGGGGAGTGTGTTATTTTAACATTTGGGCAAATTTAAATTAGTTTTTTAAGGAATGTTTTTAACTATTGTGTGTATCTGTATTTTATCTGCCTGTTCACGCCCTGAGTCCTTCGGGAGAAGGCGGTATACAAATTAAAATATTCATTCATTTAGTGACCGCTCGAGTTACGGCAGCAGTGGAAAAAGGGACTTGCGACCATTTTTTCACGCTTATGACCTTCACGATTTCCCGTGGTCATGTGACCAAAATTCAGACGTTTTGCAACCGGCTCATCTTTATGACGGTCGCAGCGTCCCGTGTGTGTGTGTCTCACGCAATCCCATTTTGAGGTTTTCTGACAAGCAAAGTCAATGGGGAAGCCCGGATTCCTTAACAACCCTGCGACTAACTAACTTTATCAACTGCAAGCGATTCCCTTAACGACCGTGGCAAGAAAGGACGCCAAACGGGGCAAAATTCCTGAAATGTCTCGCTTAGCAACGGAAATGGCAGGGCCCGATGTGGTCGTAAGTCGAGGACCTCCTGTCAAATTGGAGGAGGGGTTGGCAAGCACCAGCGAGCCCTGTAAGCTTTCCCCCACCACCGAGGACGGCGCGGCCTAGAGCGGCCTCCCGCAGAGACAGGAAAGTCCGACGAGCGCCGCGCCAAGGCCCACTGGGGCCGGGCGCGCTGGCGCCCCTCCGACGTCACAAACCCACCAACGAGGGCGCCGCGGCTAGAGCGGCCTCCCGCAGAGACAGGAAAGTCCGACGAGCGCCTTGCCGTGCAAAGAGGCCAAGCGTCCCCCACCACTGTGTGACGTCACAAACCCACCAACGAGGGCGCCGCGGCTCAGAGCGGCCTCCTCGCAGAGACAGACCGGAAAAGCCAGGCGCCGCTTCCGGAAAGGAGCGGAAGCCTTTTCATTCTGACAGAAAAGCTCCCCTCAGAACGGTCGGGTTTTTTTTTTATTTTCATTTTAAATTTTCTGGCCTAATTTGCCTCACTGAACGCCCGCCCGCCGCCGCCGGGGCCTTCCGAGGAGCGCGGCGCCGGTCTGCAGGCGAGGGAAGGCTGCCATGGGGCACACCCTGGGTGGGGCCCAGCTGGGGCCCTGCTTTGCACACACCCCTGTGCAATCCCTGCCTCTCCAGGATGGGGGCCAGGCTGGCATGGGGCAGTTCAGGGTGGGGGGTCTCCTCTGGTCCCAGGGTGGTGCCAAGCTGGCCATGGGGCACTTCTTTCCAGCTGGGGCCCTGCTTTCTCTCTCTCTCTTTCACACACACACACACACACACACACACACACACGCCAGACCAAGGGGAATCCGAGGTGGCCATGGGGCACTTCTTCCCTGGGTAGGGGCCAGCTGGGGCCCTGCTGTGACCCTCCCTGCCTCTCCAGGATGGGTGCCAGGCTGGCATGGGGCAGTTCAGGGTGGGGGGTCTTCTCTGGTCCCAGGGTGATGCCAAACTGGCCATGGGGCATTTCTTTCCAGCTGGGGCCCTACTTTCTCTCTCTCTCTCTCTCTCTCTCTCTCTCTCTCACACACACACACACACACACACACACACACACACACAAGTGCCAGACCAAGGGGAATCCCTGCCTCTCCAGAATTGGTGCCAAGCTGGTACGGGGGAAGCTGGGAGCAAGGGGGGGCGGTCTCTGGCTTCCGGATGGGTACCAGGCTGGCCCAGGGGCTTCCCTGGGTGGGGCCCTGCTTTGCACACACCCTTGTGCAATCCCTGCCACTCCAGGATGGGTGCCAGGCTGACATGGGGCACTTCTTTCCAGCTGGGGCCCTACTTTCTCTCTCTCTCACACACACACAAGTGCCAGACCAAGGGGAATCCCTGCCTCTCCAGGATGGGTGCCAGGCTGCCATGGGGCACACCTGGGTGGGGCCAGCTGGGGCCCTGCTGTGACCCTCCTGCCTCTCCAGAATTGGTGCCAAGCTGGTACGGGAAGCTGGGAGCAAGGGGGCGGTCTCTGGCTTCGGATGGGTACCAGGCTGGCCCAGGGCTTCCTGGGTGGGGCCAGCTGGGGCCCTACTTTCTCTCTCTCTCACACACACACAAGTGCCAGACTCTGGGGCTCCCAGAATCGGTGCCTGGCTGGCATGGGGAAGCTGGGAGCAAGGGGGCGGTCTCTGGCTTCAGGATGGGTGCCAGGCTGCCATGGGGCACACCTGGGTGGGGCCCAGCTGGGGCCCTGCTTTGCACACACCCTGTGCAATCCCTGCCTCTCCAGGATGGGGGCCAGGCTGGCATGGGGCAGTTCAGGTGGGGGTCTCCTCTGGTCCCAGGGTGGTGCCAAGCTGGCCATGGGGCACTTCTTTCCAGCTGGGGCCCTGCTTTCTCTCTCTCTTCACACACACACACACACACACACACACGCCAGACCAAGGGAATCCGAGGTGGCCATGGGGCACTTCTTCCTGGGTAGGGGCCAGCTGGGGCCCTGCTGTGACCCTCCTGCCTCTCCAGGATGGGTGCCAGGCTGGCATGGGGCAGTTCAGGGTGGGGGTCTTCTGGTCCCAGGGTGATGCCAAACTGGCCATGGGGCATTTCTTTCCAGCTGGGGCCCTACTCTCTCTCTCTCTCTCTCTCTCACACACACACACACACACACACACACACACACACACAAGTGCCAGACCAAGGGAATCCCTGCCTCTCAGAATTGGTGCCAAGCTGGTACGGGAAGCTGGGAGCAAGGGGGCGGTCTCTGGCTTCGGATGGGTACCAGGCTGGCCCAGGGCTTCCTGGGTGGGGCCCTGCTTTGCACACACCTCAGGCAATCCCTGCCTCTCAGAATTGGTGCCAAGCTGGCCATGGGGCACTTCTTCCTGGGTGGGGCCAGCTGGGGCCCTGCTGTGACCCTCCTGCCTCTCAGAATTGGTGCCAAGCTGGCCAACATCGTCGAACGCTTCGCCGCCTTCCCGCCTGAGGCTTCCTGGGCGCCGGGAGGGGAGGCCGGGAGGGCCACGCCCTGCGGGAAAGCCCACGCCAAAGTGCGCCTCTTCTGCCTCACCGAACGCCCGCCGCCGGGGCCTTCCGAGGAGCGCCTCACCGCGCAGGCGCCATGGCCGGGCGCGCGCGCGCGCGACTCTCCGTGACGTCACGAATCCACCATCGAGGATGCGCGCGGCCTCCCGCCTCAAAATCCGACGAGCGCCTCTCGACGCGACAAAGGCCAAACTGGGGCTTGCGCGCGGGCGCGGGCCAGTCTCCGTGACGTCACGAATCCACCATCGAGGGTGCGCGCGGCCTCCCGCCTCAAAATCCGACGAGCGCCTCTCGACGCGACAAAGGCCAAACTGGGGCTTGTGCGCGCGCGCGCGCGCGGGCCAGTCTCCGTGACGTCACGAATCCACCATCGAGGACGGCGCGGCCTAGAGCGTCCTCCCGCCAATACAGGAAAATCCGACAAGCACCTCTCTCCGCACCAAAGGCCAAACTGGAGCTTCGACGTCCGCACGCGCGGCGGCTCCCCCCCTCTCCGTGACGTCACGAACCCACCACCGAGGACGGCGCGGCCTAGAGCGGCCTCCCTCGCAGAGACAGACCGGAAAAGCCAGGCGCCGCTTCCGGAAAGGAGCGGAAGCCTTTTCATTCTGACAGAAAAGCTCCCCTCAGAACGGTCGGGTTTTTTTTTTTTATTTTTCATTTTAAATTTTCTGGCCTAATTTGCCTCACCGAACGCCCGCCCGCCCGCCGCCGGGGCCTTCCGAGGGAGCGCGGCGCCGGTCTGCAGGCGAGGGGAAAGGCCGCCATGGCGGTCCCTGCTCCGGGCTGCAGCCTGAAAGACGAGCTGCTGTGCCCGATCTGCCTGGGCCTCTACCAGGAGCCCGTCAGCTTCGGCTGCGAGCACTACTTCTGCCGCCGCTGCATCTCCGAGCACTGGAGCCGGCAAGAAGCTCAGGCGGCCCCGGCCAGGGATTGCCCCGAGTGCCGCCGGGCTTTCTCCGCGCCCGCCCTGGCGCCCAGCCTCAAGCTGGCCAACATCGTCGAACGCTTCGCCGCCTTCCCGCCCGAGGCTTCCCTGGGCGCCGGGAGAGGGGGAGGCCGGGGAGGGGCCACGCCCTGCGGGAAAGCCCACGCCAAAGTGCGCCTCTTCTGCCTCACCGACCGCGCCGTCGTCTGCTTCTTCTGCGACCGGCCCGCCCTCCACGAGCAGCACCAGGTCACCGGCCTGGACGAGGCCTTCGAGGAGATGCAGGTCAGCGGGAGTGGGGGGGGGGAGGGGACAGCTTTACCCTCCCCCTCCCCCCACCCCCAAGTGCCAGACTCTGGGGGGGGGGCTCCCCAGAATCGGTGCCTGGCTGGCATGGGGGAAGCTGGGAGGGAGGGTGTCTCTGTCTCTGGCTTCAGGATGGGTGCCAGGCTGCCATGGGGCACACCCTGGGTGGGGCCCAGCTGGGGCCCTGCTTTGCACACACCCCTGTGCAATCCCTGCCTCTCCAGGATGGGGGCCAGGCTGGCATGGGGCAGTTCAGGGTGGGGGGTCTCCTCTGGTCCCAGGGTGGTGCCAAGCTGGCCATGGGGCACTTCTTTCCAGCTGGGGCCCTGCTTTCTCTCTCTCTCTTTCACACACACACACACACACACGCCAGACCAAGGGGAATCCGAGGTGGCCATGGGGCACTTCTTCCCTGGGTAGGGGCCAGCTGGGGCCCTGCTGTGACCCTCCCTGCCTCTCCAGGATGGGTGCCAGGCTGGCATGGGGGCAGTTCAGGGTGGGGGTCTTCTGGTCCCAGGGTGATGCCAAACTGGCCATGGGCATTTCTTTCCAGCTGGGGCCCTACTCTCTCTCTCTCTCTCTCTCTCTCTCACACACACACACACACACACACACACACACACAAGTGCCAGACCAAGGGGAATCCCTGCCTCTCCAGAATTGGTGCCAAGCTGGTACGGGGGAAGCTGGGAGCAAGGGGGGGCGGTCTCTGGCTTCCGGATGGGTACCAGGCTGGCCCAGGGGCTTCCCTGGGTGGGGCCCTGCTTTGCACACACCCTTGTGCAATCCCTGCCACTCCAGGATGGGTGCCAGGCTGACATGGGGCAGTTGGGGGGGGGTGTCTCCTCTGCTCCCAGGGTGGTGCCAAGGTGGCCATGGGGCACTTCTTCCCTGGGTGGGGGCCAGCTGGGACCCTGCTTTGACCCTCCCTGCCTCTCCAGGATGGGTGCCAGGTTGGCATGGGGGCAGTTGGGAGGGGTCTCCTTTGGTCTCATAGTGGGTGCCAGGCTGGCCATGGGGCACTCCTGCTTTCCTGGGCAAGGGGCACTTTGGACCATGCTTTACCCCCCAGGTTTTGGGGGCTCCTTGCCTCTCCAAGATGGGTACCTGGCTGCGATTGGGGCAGCTTGGGGGGGGGTCTCCTCTGGTCCCAGGGTGGTGCCAAGCTGGCCATGGGGCACTTCTTTCCAGCTGGGGCTCTGTTCTGACCCACCCCTCCTCCACATGCAAAGGGACTCCTTGCCTCTCAGGATAGGTGTCAGGCTGGCATAGGGGGCAGCTGGGGTCTACTATGTCTCCAGGGTGGGTGCCAAGCTGTCTAAGGGGCCCTCCTGCTTCCCTAGGTGTAGCTTACCATGGGCCCTGCTTTGCACCCTATTCCAGGCCACAAGGACTCCTTGCCTCTCCAGGATGGGTGCCTGACTGGCCAAGGGGCTTCCCTGGGTGGTGGCCAGCTGGGGCCCTGCTTTGCCGCACACACACGTGGGAAAGGGACTGCTTGCCTCCTCAGGATGGGTGCCACATTGGCATGGGGGCAGCTGGAGTCTACTATGTCTCCGGGATCAGTGCCAGGCTGGCCATGGGCATTTCTTCCCTGGGTGTGAGTCAGTGGGGCTCTGCCCTGCCCCAGTTGCAGAGTAGCCATGGGGCAGGGTAGTGAGTTTCCTGCTTCTCCATGATGGATGCTCCCAGTGGAGTGGGCACCTGCTGGGGCTGGGAGGATGAGTCCCACTGTCTCCACCCTATCCTGCCTGGATCGAGTTGCCCAGACACTGCCAAGAGACCCTCACCCCAATGCCGATCTCATTCCAGAGAGAGCTGAAGGAACAGCTGCAGACCCTCCAGGACAGCGAGCGTGGGCACACGGAGGCCCTGGCTCTGCTGAAGCACCAGCTGGCCGAGACCAAGGTAAGAGCCGGGCAGGGGCTCTGCCCTGGGCGTTCCCGTCCCCTGGTGACCGGGACCCACTCGGTGGTTGCCTCCCTGTCTTCCAGTCCTCAGCCAAGAGCTTGCGGGCCACCATCGGCGAGGCCTTTGAGCGGCTGCACCGGCTACTCCGCGAGCGCCAGAAGGCCATGCTGGAGGAGCTGGAGGCTGACACGGCCCGGACACTGACCGACATCGAGCAGAAGATCCAGCGCTATGGCCAGCAGCTGCGCAAGGTGCAGGAAGGTAGCCAGATCCTGCAGGAAAGGCTGGCAGAAACCGACAAGCACAACTTCCTGGCGGGCATCGCCTCTCTCTCTGAGAGGTGCGTGGAGCTGGTGGGCAGTGCCAGGGTGTGGGGCAAGGGGGGGCACACAGCAGCAGCTAACCTCAATCTTCTCCCCCCCTCCAAGGCTGAAGGGGAAGATCCATGAAACGAGTCTCACCTACGAGGACTTTCCCACATCGAAGTACATGGGGCCACTGCAGTACACCATCTGGAAATCCCTCTTCCAGGACATCCAGCCAGGTGAGTCAGCTCCTGGGCCAGATAGGTGATGGGGAGACCCACTCCACGGCGTTCAAACCTCCCAGGAGCGACATAACCCCTCTCCCAAAGGACTTCAATCCTCATGTTTATCCCATTTGGCATGGCCTCCTTTATGGAGGCTCACTTCCACTGAGCTACCGTACTCCCTAGACATGGCCTTGGCTCTTCCCCAACCAGATGGCCTCACTCCGGCTTCTCTCCCCCCCCGCTCCTCCCTCCCCAGTGCCTGCCACACTGACCCTGGACCCGGCCACCGCTCACCAGCGCCTGATCCTCTCCGACGACTGCACCCTCGTCTCCTACGGCAACTTGCACCCGCAGCCGCTGCAGGACTCGCCCAAGCGCTTCGACGTGGAGGTGTCGGTGCTGGGCTCGGAGGCCTTCAACAGCGGCATCCACTACTGGGAGGTGGTGGTCTCGGAGAAGACCCAGTGGATGATCGGGCTGGCCCACGAGGCCGTCACCCGCAAGGGCAACATTCAGATCCAACCCAGCCGCGGCTTCTACTGCATCGTCATGCACGACGGCAACCAGTACAGCGCCTGCACCGAGCCCTGGACGCGGCTGAACGTCAAGAGCAAGCTGGAGAAGGTCGGGGTCTTCCTGGATTACGCCAAGGGGCTGCTCATTTTCTACAACGCCGACGACATGTCCTGGCTTTACACCTTCCGGGAGAAATTCCCGGGCAAACTCTGCTCCTACTTCAGCCCCGGACAGAGCCACGCCAACGGGAAGAACGTGCAGCCGCTCCGGATTAACACGATCCGCATCTGAGGACTCTCCTGATCTCGTATCTTTCCCCGGTGCAGAAATGAATCCCGATACGGGCAAAATTGTGACCTGCTCCGAATAACGTTCTGAGCTGCCAGGACTGAACAAAGCAGAGGGTGGGGGGGGAGCCAGGTTGGCCGCGAGGGGTCCCCCTAGGGCAGAACATGAGAAGCGGCTCTGTGGACGATGGCCCTTGGGACTCCTTCCTCGGGATCTACGACATTCGCCGCTTTCAGACGCAGTGAGGAAGGATATAATGGGGGGGGGGGTCTTTTAAGAGGCAGGGATGTCTGGTGTTCTTTTTGTCAGCCTTGTTCTTAATTTTTAATATATGTATTTTTTTTTTTTTTGCATGCTTTCCCCCAAAGTTCCCCCATCCTGTCATTTTTGCAAAATTGGCCAGAGGGAAAGGGAGGGTCAACACTGTGGATCTTAGCGGGTTTTAATTCTTGCTTCCAAGCTGGACAGGAAGCAAAGAGGGAACGAGCGGAGCAGTCAGAAAATAAAACAGGGCTAACAGGTCTTAATTCTCAACGGGAGGTTTGTGTCGTGACTTGCGCAGTATGTGTTTGTTATTTATAAAAAAAAAACGGGGGGGGGGGCAGACTTATTGGCTGCTTTCAGTGCTAAGCAGGAGGCCTGGTTCTATACTTGCTAGCCTCCGCGTACGAAGACTGAGGGTTGAAGTTGCATTAAATGCAACCTATTTGCACCTGACTGCTGAATGAATTAATCTCTGTTCTGGGAATCTGCCACATGCGAAGCCTCCAAAGCCAGGAGGAGGTGCGCTGACCGGTCGTGTGGGTTAAGCAAAGCTGTCCTGGGTGCAAGACTCTCCCCCCTATTTCAGAATACAAGAGTTATGAAGGAATCTCTCCCCCCCCCAAAAAAAAAACCTCAAAAGGGCAGACTTGGTGCTTAAACAGCAATCCTGTCAATCCAAACTGATACTCTGAGCTGGCCATAAGAGGGCAGTGTTGGCTTAATTCATGCCATGCGTGGGAGGGGAGGGGGGGGCCCTGCCACGGTGGGGGATTAAAGGGGGTGTCTGGGGAGGAAAATGTTCTTTGATGGGTTTGGGCAAGGGGGATGGCGAGAGTTCGGCGGGGCGGGGGGGGGGGCTCCCTTGCCAGAGGTGACCATTTCATGTAAACCTTGACCGTGGAACTTCTGTTAAGTCTGTAATTAAAAGTTTGGCCAGTGGATGGAGCTTTCTTGAAACGCTTAACTTTGTTTTATGAATTTGGGGGGGTAGGGTGTGGGAAGCTGACGGGGTGAGGGGAGGCTGGAAGGCCGAGCCAGAACCAAGTGGTTTTAGGCCCCATCCCTGTGCTGCGCTTTGTCCCCTGTTGTCCCTTTTGTTCTGCTGTCCCGGCCTGGCACCTCAAAATTAAGGCGCTTGGGTGCCCCCCAAACCTGGCTGAGCGGTTGGTTGTCGAAATGAAAGGAAATTCCGGTTTATCTAGCAAACGTCCTTTTTGTTCAAAGCCTGCAGCGTAAGACAGTTCACTTGGTTGTTAAAATCATCTCCGTTTTCTACAATTGCGCTAAACCTCAAATGGGACAGATCGGTGCAGCGTGAGAGTGCCACCAAAAAGAACCCCCCACATTAAATCAGCGAAGTTTAGGGGATTTTAGGTGGGGGAGTGACGAAGGTTTTCCCCGCTGTGTCTCCGGTCTCTCTTGTCACTTCCTCCCAAAGCCCTTTCCCACACCAAAAACCATCTCTCTAGAAACAGATGTGTGTCCTTCCAATCCAAGCTGAAAAGCTTTCAGTTCAACCCCAAACCCACCCACCCCCCCTTCAGAAAGGACATCACGCACCGCAAAATCCTCACGCGTGCACGTTGCAAATAGGGCCACGCCACAACCGTTGTCTCCTCGTTTTTATTTCAAAGTGGGCCCCCCTCCTCAACAAAGGCCGAGAGCTGTAACACGCACCCCTCCCCTGTGGAAGGGGCTTTGTCTTGGCTACATTACGGGAAGGGGAAAGGAAGAAAGAGGAGGGGATGCTGAAGGTTAATTTAGAGAGGGCAAAGAAACCACACACCACACACAGTTGTCAGGAAACCCTGGTTGGGCCCTGCAACGCTCCTTATAAGAGCTTAGATGCTTTGGGTCCAATCGACACCACAACATGGTTCCCTGCCGCATTCAGACGCACAGTTTTTCCCTGTTAGCGCCCGCTGACTCACGCAGTTTCTTAAGCGCCTGGATTCCTGTTCTCGCGGGTCAGCCAGGCGCGCAGAGGGCCAAAAGTGTGTGTCTGAAACCGGCTTCCCCCCTCGACTTCCCGGTGAGCGGCAGTCCCCCCCGCCCCATTCAGGGGACCATGTTCCACCACTTGAAGGCGAATGGCTTCCGCTGGACGTTGGTGCCGCAGTGCACCTCTCCCAGGCGCTTGTGGTAGGAGGAGATGTCGTCGATGAAGCTGCAGGCCAGCCCCAGGGGCTCCAGCAAGGAGGAGACGTGCTGCTCCAAGCAACATTCACCCTCGATGATGGGCCCAAATGGTTTGGGGACACCTAGGTTCCTGGAAAGCACGATCATGTTCACCTGAGAAAGTCAGAATGAAAGGGAGGCCACTGAGCTCACGGTTGAGCAGTTTTTTTTTTTTGCAAAACAACGTGTTTAAGTGAGGGGTGCGCCGCGCTAAAGAAAAACCAAGCCAGGGTGAGTTAAGTCTGGGTGTTCCTGGCAGCGGAGTCAGACAATGAGGAGTCAGACAATGAGGAGGCTGGGGCCAGTCCTGGAGTCCAGGAAGGCCCAGACAAAGGCTCTGCATCGAAAGCAGAGGGGGCTGGGGCCATTTGGGAGCGTGTGCGGACTCTGGAGCCTCCAGAGGCGGACAGCAGAGAGACAGAGGAACAGGAGGAGCCTGTTCCTAGTGCACGCATGAGAAGAGCTGCCAGAAGGCAAGAACAGCTGAAGAAAAAAGGGACAACTTGGGAGTAAGGCCAGAAGATGATTGGCCACTCCCATAAGGCTTAAAAGAGCAGCAATGAGCTGTTGGGTTCTTTGTAGAAAGCAATGTTGATTCCATTGCTTCTTGTCAGTGTCTCTTGAACTTTGTAGGGTTTTTGCCAAGAAAAGCCTTTGACAGGTTGCCAAAGACATCAAAGGTCGGTGATAAGGCTGATGGACTGTTTATGAAGAATTTGTTTTGGACTAAGAATTCATTCATTCTCAGCTGTTTTAATAAAATAAGTTTGTTGAGGACTGAATTGTGTTTAGTAATCACTACTTGGGCCTTGGTCACTACAGTGGGGTGAGTGGGTGAGAAGAGGATTTGGGGCAGGAAATGGCCTTGTATTTTGGAAGCTGACTGGGAAGAGGGGATAAGTGAGCGCATGGCAGGACACGGTCCCGAAGAGCTGTGGTGGCGCAGTGGTTACAATGCAGTATTGCATTCTATGGGCTAATTTTGCCCATTGCCAGCAGTTCGATCCTGACCAGCTCAAGGTTGACTCAGCCTTCCATCCTTTGGTAAAACGAAGAGCCAGATTGTTGGGGGAAATATGCGGATTTTTTTAATCCTTTGGAGAGGTCTGTAAAGCACTGTGGTATATAGGTCTTAAGTGCTATTGCTATTATCCGCCCTCCTAGACAATGTAAGAAGGCAGAAAAGGAACAGCCACCTCCCCGGCTCACTTTCATCCAAGGTTGTCATTCCTGATTTTTTTTGGGGGGGGGGGGCTTTCTGTTGTGGCCCGCCAGCAGCCAGCAAAGGTGGCAGCAGATTCAGACAATGAAGTTGGGAAGGAACATGGGCCAGTCCTGCAGTCTGGGAAGGCTCAGACGAGGGCTTTGAGTTGGAGGCAGAGAGGGGGCCAAGGCCATCTGGTAGTTATTTGCTGCCTCCGGAATCTGACAGCGAGGCAGAAGAACAGCAGGAACCTGTTCCCAGTGTGTGCATGCGCAGAGCTGCCAGAAGACAAGAATAATTAAGAAAACAGGGTCGACTTGGGAGTAAGGCTTGGAGATGTTTGGCCCCTCCCATAAGACACAAAAGAGGAGTGAACGGGGACGTGAGCTTTTGCAGGAAGCAATTAGTTCGTCTGATTGGTTCAAGCTTTGGAAAGTTCTGTTTGACTCTGTGCCAAGTTTGGCCTTGCCCTGCTCTGGCAGCATTCCAAGGGAGATAAGGTGGGTGTTTATAAACATTCCTTTGAAAGACTGTTTGTGAAGCCTTGCGGACTGTGAATGACAATAATGAGCTTTGCTGGCACTAAGGTTGTGCTTTATGCTTTCTAAGGAAGCCAACGTCAGAACACCCCACTCCATCCATGGCGCAAACACAAACACAGGTCAACTCAAGTACCAAGGTCCGCAGTGGGTGAAGGCAAACGGTGTTTTGAGAGAAGCGATTTTTTAAAAATTCTTGCAAATTTTAAAAAGTGTGAGAGGGGGGGCAAAGGAAGGGCCAAACAGATGCTGGGATTGGGGGCTTGGAGAGCAGCCCTCCTGTTGTGTCTCGTCCAATCTCACCTCAGCCGGGGTCTTCTTATCTGCTTCCGAACACGGAAGAAGAAATACCTCCAGCCCCCAGCCCTGTCTCCATGCCCAGACAGGCTGAAGAAGAAGAAATACCTCCAGCCCCCAGCTCTGGCTCCATGCCCAGGCAAACGGAGCAACTAGACCCCTCCCCCTCCTCCACAGCATGTGAGCCTGAAGAAGGTTTATTACCAACAGCTGCCGACTGGAGTGACCCTCGTGTCAGAAGACTTGATAGGCGGAGGCAACAGAAGGAAGGGAGGGGCAGGCCTGGATAAGTGCTGAGTCATGGAGCCACACCCCATGGCCTATATAAAGGACCTGCTTTCTGGCATTCTCTGAGTCAGGCAAAGTCGAACATATCTTGCTGAAGTCACTTTCTGGTCTCCTGCCTGCCCTGAGGACTTTGCTAGGACTTTGGCAGAGCTGCAGAGGCACGCCTGATTCGGATTTCCCTGACCCGGCCGTCAGTGGAGGAGTGGGACACGACACCTCCCCCATGCTCACCATGTTCGGAAAGTAGGCGATGGCTTTCCCTCCTTTGTCCATCTTGAAGAGTGCAGGCAGGTCAATAATATCCTTCTCTCTAAGGCCCAGTTCCTTCTTGAGGATGTCGCGATTCCAGTCGATGCACCTCTGGGTGGGTGGATGGGAAGAAAGCAGAAGCCGGACCCAGCATTAGAAGCCCCCCCCCCAAACAGCCCCCCACTTCTCGGGCAGATGGTATCCTCAGGGGCATCTAAGGGGGCACTTTCGGTCACCAGCCACAACTTTAAGGACACGTCGTAAGACAGAAACACGACCAAGAAAAAAAAACCAACAACAACAAAAAAAACCCAGGAGAAACGACAGGAAGTTTCACCTCACAACCGCAATTGAACCCCGACGTTTCGGCTGCTGAGTGAGACGTTTGTTAAAGCGAGTTCTGCCCCGTTTTATGACTTTTCTTGCCACCGTTGTTAAGTGAATCGCTGCCGTTGATAAGTTAGTGGCACGGTGGTTGGCTTTAAGGTCGCCAAACGGGGTCGCGTGACCTCCCCGGGATGGCTGCGACCGTCATAAATGCGAGCCGGTTGGTTGCCGAGCATCTGAATTTTGGTCCTGTGGCCACGGGGATGCTGCAACGGTCGTAAGTGTGAGACACGCTCGTAACTTGCTTTTTTTCGGTGCCCTGGTAGCTTTGAATGGTCACCCAATGAAAACTGTTATAAGTCGGGGACTACCTGTATTAATATCCCTCTCAAGGAACGGAAGGCCAAGCCGTAAAGTTTGTGTTCCAAACTTCTCCCTCACCTTGGGTTTACTGGGGGGATGGGGGGGGGGGCTACAAGGTGGCCATCCTCACAGGGCTGTCGTGAGGCTGAAATGGAAGTGGGGGAAACGTTGAGGCTGCTGGATGGAGATCCTGACAGGACAGCCGGGGGGGAGGGGGACCAAAAATGCATTGAAGCCCCCTCCATCCATCTAACTGTCATCCACTTGCAACAGAAACCTCTAGATCAGGGGTCTCCAACCTTGGTCCCTTTAAGACTTGTGGACTTCAACTCCCAGAGTTCCTCAGCCAGCTTTGCTGGCTGAGGGACTCTGGGAGTTGAAGTCTATAAGTCTTAAAGGGACCAAAGTTGGAGACCCCTGCTCTAGATTGTATCTGGAACGTTCCACACACTTCCAGAAAAGCACCTTTAAGTTAGGTGCAGACATCCGTAGGACCCAGACACGTGAATTCCCATTGTCCTCCAGATTTTTAGACCCCAAAATATATTCTGTGCTCCCCAAATTTCTGAGATATATTGAAAATCGTTGAAGGGGTTAAGGGCCGACATGACAGCAGTGTTCCAATGTTTGCGGGGCTACCCCAAAGAAGAGGGGGGTCCACCTATTCTCTAAAGCACCTGAAGGCAGGACAAGAAGCAACGGATGGAAAGTCATCAAGGAGAGAAGCAACTTAGAATTAAGGAGAAATTTCCTGACAGTGAGAGCAATTAACCAGTGGAACGACTTGCCTCCAGAAGTTGTGAATGTTCCAACGCCGGAAGTTTTTTTTAAAAAGATATTGGATAACCGTTTGCCTGAAATGGTGTAGGGTTT